>NC_086103.1:159618791-159781553 GCF_963921235.1 Mobula hypostoma
GGGTGAAGTAAAAATATGTTTGCTGGTAGGATCCCTTTGGAAATGGCGGAAGTTGCGGGGAATGATGTGTTGGATGCAGAGGCTCATGGAGTGGTAGGCAAGGACTCTTGTGAGTTTAAAGGCACGGTAGACATTTAAGGAAAAGTTAGTGAAATTGACGAGCCACCTACTCAGAAAGGACATTCCAGATTCAAACACATGCTGAGTGATAATATTCCTTTCTCAGCCCCTCTATAAAGCAGCTGTGGAAACAGTTAGGGTCTTGGAACTGAAATATAATTCTGTTTCTCTCAGACGCTGCCTGACCTGCTAAGTGTTTTTATTTCAGATTTCTTGCAGCTAGAGTTTTAAGATTTGCATTTGCTAGACTGATACCCGTCTCCAGATTGTCTCATCAGTCATGCCAAGTCTAGGCTCGTGTCCACTGAAGTTAGGATTTGATGGAAACGCCAGACCCTGAAGTGATCTGACCTGATGAGCGTTTCCAGCATTTTCTGTTTTTATTTCAGATTTCCAGCATTCATGCTCTTATTTTTGATTTTCAGTAGGATCCTGAGGAGTGTTGACAGGATGGAAACTGAACAATCTAGAGTTAACGATCAATCCTTAAAAATAATAGGCAATCCATTTAAGATCAAGAATATTTTTCTCAGAGGATCAGGGGTTTTGGAAGTCTCTTCTTCAAAAGCCAATAGAAGTAGAGTTTTTGAACGTTTTTAAGATGATTCTGAATAGGCAAAGTTGAAAAAATACTATAGGCAAACAGGAATAGAAAATTAAGGTTACAGTCAAATCAGCCATGAATTGAGATCACAAGGCAAGCTCAAGGGGCTGTGTGGACTACTGCTTTTCATTAGTACAAATGTCCAAGATGCTCATATTTAAGGGAACAATAAGCAGATATGTACTTCAATGGTTGCTGTTAGACTACTTAGAAATACTTGAAATGTGACAATATTTGTTTACCTCCAAATGCATAAACTTGATGAAAATAGGACAGCTGAAGGCAGCTGCCGTAAGGACAGATATCCAACAGGAGTGACCCTGATAGCCACGAACAGTGTAATAACATGCCTTGGTTATTTGTATAAGGTTTCGGAAGGTTAAGGACTATACCCTTCCCATGACCTAGCATATCCACCAGCAAGACCAGATCAGCAGGTGATGGTTAAATCTGTGTTTGAAATTCTCCATGTATGGGACAGATTTCCAGGCACTAATAAGCTGAGATTTTAGCAAGGTTAGAGGAGCTAGAACGTTCAGTGAGCCACACTCCTGTGGAAGCACTGTGTTTTCACAGAATGGCAAGGTACAGCTGCAGTTCTTAGATTGCTGCATAGTCAATAGGATTTGGCTTTGCACCCTACTTCCTTCAAGTATTTTCTTTATTTACTTATTGAGATACAGCATGGAGTAGGTCCATCTTGATTTCTTTTCCATCTCAACCCCAATCCCCTGCCTTCTCCCCGTAACCATTAATGCCCTTACTAATCAAGAACCCATCAATCTTTGCTTTAAATGCACCGATGACTTCTTCTCCACTTTAAATGTACCAATGACTTGGCTTCTGCAGCTGTCTCTGGCAACAAAATCCTCAGATTTAACTCTCTCTAGCTAAAGAAATTCTTCCTCATCTGTTCTGAAGGGGCATCCGTGTATTCTGAGACTGTGCCCTTTGGTCCTAGACTCTTGCACTATTGGAAGTATCCTTCAAACTAGGACTGCACCCAATCATATTTGTTAGGATATTTTTGGGGTTAGCACACAAAGCGAATATTGACTTCAGTGACCAGCCTTCAGATCCGAATATGCACTGAAGATTAAATCTAAAATACAACTTTGAACAATGGGTAGACAATGCTGATTTAAATTTGTTACTTGTGTGTCTTTGGGTGTCTTAGTGTGGGTGCCAAGGAGGGAGGTGTGAAAGGGATGCATATTTCAAAGGAAGCATTTGTAAATTCAATTGACTTTATTACTTACATCCTTCAAATACATGAGGAGTAAAAATCTTTATATTATGTCTCCGTTCAAATGTGCAATGTGTAATTATAGCAATTTATAATAAATATTATGTACAACAGGATAGTCAATATATCAGAAATACAGTAGTATCAGCATGAATTAATCAGTGTGATGGCCTGGTGGAAGAAGCTGCCCCAGAGCCTGTTGATCCTGGCTTTTATGCTGTGGTACCATTTCCCGGATGGTAGCAGCTGGAACAGTTTGTGGTTGGGGTGGCTCAGGTCTCCAAAGATCCTTCCGGCCCTTTTTTCCCCATACCTATCTTTGTTAATGTCCTGAATAGTGGGAAGTTCACATCTACAGATGCACTGGGCTCTCGCCACCACTCCCGGCGGAGACCTGTGATTGAGGGAAGTACAGTTCCCATATCAGGCAGTGATGCAGCCAGTCAGGATGCTCTCAATCATGCCCCTATAGAAAGTTCTTAGAATTGGGGGGCCATACCAAACTTCTTCGAAATATGGATATGTTTGAATTGTCCTGAATTTTTCTTTGCTCTTTAGTACACAAAATGATGTGTAGGGCTGGGCCAAGCAGACTTTTCCAATAAAAGGGTTTCAATACGATGCTGCTCTATCCTGTTTTGTCAAATAAAGAGGCTGCTTCATGTCTACCAGTACTTTTCTCTGGTGACTTCATTCACGCAACAACAATATTAAAAAAAATTGCACTAACCAACAGGAGAAGAAGATGCAGCTAAAATGAACCAAGTGATATGTATGAATTCTGTATGTGCAATGCTCTTAAAAGCAGATTAACTTGTTCAGTCTGTGCTCTTCCACGGTGATTTCAACTTCAACGTTAGGATTTGGAGCAGGGAATGATAGAAATACACAGAATGTGGATCAGCATCTCAGCTTAAGGTGGTACAGGGGTTTTAAGGTGTTATGCCCAAATTATTTATTGTTTTCTTATTTACACGATCATTAGCTCAGAAACAAGCAAGCCACTCTTGTCTTTGCTGTCACTTTCTTTCCATGGGGTCTGAGTGAGAAGTGCAAACGGAAAAGGACAGGAAATATGCAGGACTTTAGCTGTTGAAATTGGGGAAGGATGGATTTTCTTTGATGGGTCAAACTCCACTGAGCTCGCAATATTTAAATTCCAAAATTAAAAGAATAATACTCCGCTGTTGTCTTCCGGTTCAATTCTGATCATGCAGTTCCATTGTCACCTTTGCATTTTCAATGATAATTTTCATGCGTACTTGCAAAACTCACCAGAAGCTGACAAAGGGAATGAAGATGTATGCACCACATTTAATATTCTGGCAATATCCTTTATTAACCATGAATGTGCATTGTATGCTATTATCTATGAAGACTTTGAGTTAGTCAAAAGTGTCTTTTATCTTTCAAAAGGGTATGTTCATATTGGAAAATAAACATTATTCTTCCATGAAAATCCCATAGCCTAAATGAGCATGCCTGTGGAGGTGAGTGATTCACTTATCCCTCAGAAGCAGCCAACCAAATTAACAACAGCACAAGGGATTAAGGGTTTAGCTCTTCAAAGCCATTGGCTCATCATTATAATGTAATCGAATTGATGTTACAGTGGCATGTCCATTAAAATATCCTTTTGGCCCAGAGTTACAACTGAATAGGAAAGTAATAAACTGTGACTAATTCTCTAAATCAAAGTGTGAAAGCCACCCACAGACATTTGGGCCTGTTTATATAACACCCATAACTCTACTTGACAGATGTGAGGAGTTGGAGTTTAATATATCCATAACTGATTCAACATGTATGTTATTACCACAAACGAAACCTTTGCGGCAGCTGGAGTCTCCAATTCTTTTAAAAGAAGTCTGTGCTAATTAGGTGAAAAGACCTTTAATATGCTTTGTTTTGTCTAATACAAGTCCATGGTCATAGTTAACCATCTCAGTTATGGCTTTCTGGCAGAGTCACTTGTTGCTTTACACTTTCACCTCATGAACTGTTCTGTGTCTTGTGCACCCCTTCCAGTTAATCAGCTTCCTTCCATTGCACAGCAAGATGTTTTCAATCCCCATGGTATCACGAACAATGCTTTCAAAATGAAAGCCATAAGACACTCAAATCCTATCACACGCAATGCAAAGCCAGACAGTGAGATGTACGTAGTTATCCAGGCGTAGCTGCACTGAGCAAGCCAGAAAACTCATGTTTGTTTGTTCTATGCTTACATGGCTACAAGTCCAATGACATCAGAACCTTCACTATATGCCATTTTTCTTCCAGGTGGGAAGGCCTGAAGATACTGTTTTTGTTATTTGCCTGTTTATATTCATTGTTAATTAATTCCAGTAATCAAAATAACTTTCATCTCAATAGTGCAGACAAGTGTATACATTTCTCAACACCCTGAGAAAATAACCTTATTCCCTATGCATTAAACTGTAGATAACAGAAGCATATTCACAACATATCTGAGACCATCTAAGTGCCAAAGCATAATCACGTGACTTAAGTAAGCCTTCTGCAGTGAAATTAGTCCTAGTTCTCATCATAAAGCTTCTTCTATCCTGAGCAGCTGCATTTATATAGCACCTTCCACAGTCTCAGGGCATTCCACATGCTTTAGATCCAACGTATAGCATTTGAAGCGTTGCTGAAGAGTTTCAGCCTAAAACTTTGACTGCACTGTTTTCCATAGATGCTGCCTGGCCTGCTGAGTTCCTCCAACATTTCGTGTATGGTGCTCAGATTTCCAGCATCTGCAGATTTCTCTTGTTTAACATTTGAAGTGTATTTACCATTGCAATTTGCAAAAAATCAGCTCCTTCAAACAGCAATATAATAATAATCAGTTAATCTGTGTATTTAGTTATTGGCTTTAGCACCAGAGATGATCGTCTTACCTACAAGTAGTTCTCTTGGGATTTCTATGCAGTCAAACAATAATGAAGATAAGGTCTTAGTTAAAGACAACAAAAGAGACCCTTTTTGAAAAAATCCAGAAGAAATAACTGAGCACTGGAAGAACTCAGCAAGTCAAGCAGCATCTGTGGAGGCAAAAGGTGCATGTCAAGATTTTGGGTCACGGCCTTGCATCCAGTCTTAGTTAACCACCTCTTCTGGCACACACAGCGAAATATCTTCTGTACTCAATTAAAAATTTAGCCCAGGTTTATGACCCAATCTTTGACAGTCCACAACCTTGAGCCCAAAGATGAGAACACTATCAATAGAATTACAAGCTGATCCAATTCAGTTCTTTTCTTTCCAGTTGAAATAATCCCATTGCATTTCCTTGCTACAAATCCTCACTCTCTGTGTCTTCCTGCAAATTTAAACTCCCACTCTCCATTTATTTGTCAGCAATCCAAAACCTGCACAACACTCTAAATGAAGCCTGGCCAACATAACTCACGTTATATTAAGGTGCACAATAGAGGTATTGCAATACTGCAATACAATAAGGCTTGCAATAAAACTACAACTGTGTGTGCAATGTTTTCTTATTGGCAAGGTACTATTGCCATTGTTACAGTACATCAGGGAAAAAAGGCAGATTCCTTCCTTAAGTATAACAAACCAGTCCGTTCCTACAACAGCCTCGGAGCCTCATAGTAGTCTGATCATTCTCTCGTCCTGACCCACAAAGTAATTGAATGTAATATCAAAAAGTTACCAAACTCAAATGGAACTGCTGTCCTAATACCAAAACCACAAACTGGTCTTTACCTCTAACTTGAACTTCAGTTTCTAGATATTCTGCTTCCACTCACGCATTCCAGTGTCTCACCAAAGCAAAACACATGCCAAGCAATCCAAAGTAAAGAAAACGTTGGACACATGAGGGCAATATCTGTGAAGAAAGGAACAGAACCAACGACGTTTCAGAGCACTGGTGGTATTTCCACCAAAGCTTTTCCATCAAAGAAAATACATGATCATAGCCTTCATCAAATTCCCTCTGCTGCTGTGAAGTGAGGCCTACCTCTGGCAGAGCAAGAGAGATTCGTGGCCACAATCATTTCCAGTTATTTAGTACAATAGTTTCTCCAAAGTGTACCTTAAGTCCCGATGAGGGGTCTCTGCCTGAAACATCGACATTTCATTCCTTTCCATAGATGCCTGCTGAGATCCTCCAGCAGGTTGTATGTGTAACTCAGGAGTTCGAGCATCGGCGGAATCTCTTTTGTATTCTGAAGGTAATTATTAGCCCACTCACTGTGCATGAGTGTTGTCCTACATTGCTATTTCTTTTTGATTCAGTTTTAAACAGGCAATGTTAGAAACAACTTCCACAGTTTCTTCTCATCTACCATCAGATTACTGAATTATCCATGAACCTATGTACTACCTTACTATTCTGCATTTGCACTGCTTGTTTATTTATTTTTATTCTAACGTAGTCATCTTTTTATGTCTAACACTGAATTGCTGCCACAAAGCAACAAATTTCACCACATGTCAGTGATAATAAATCTTAAACACAAAATAATCCGCAGATGCTGGGGTCAAAGCAACACCCACAACACGCTGGAGCAACTCAGCAGGTCGGTCAGTATCCGTGGAAACGATCAGTCAACGTTTCAAGACTTGACCTGATAAATATTGACCCAGGACACTGGTGAGTAAGTACTGGCCCAGGACACTGGTGAGATAAATATTGACACAATATTGACTGCACAACCCAATTTACATCGGTGTTTCACAAGTAGAACAGGTCAAAAGCTTTAAGTTCCTCAGGGTCAATATCACGAATGACCTGACTTGGTCCAACCAAGCAGAGTTCACTGCCAAGAAGGTCCAACAGTGCCTTTACTTCCTGAGAAAACTAAAGAAATTTGGCCTGTCCCCTAAAACCCTCACTAATTTTTATAGATGCACCATAGAAAGTATTCTTCAAGGGTGCATCACAACCTGGTATGGAAGTTGTCCTGTCCAAGACCAAAAGAAGCTGCAGAAGATCGTGAACACGGCACAGCACATCACACAAACCAATCTTCCGTCCTTGGACTCACTTTACACTGCACGCTGTCGGAGCAGTGCTGCCAGGATAATCAAGGGCACGACCCACCCAGCCAACACACCTTTCGTCCCTCTTCCTTCCAGGAGAAGGCTCAGGAGCTTGAAGACTCGTACGGCCAGATTTGGGAACAGCTCCTTTCCAACTGTGATAAGACTGCTGAACGGATCCTGACCCGGATCTGGGCTGTACCCTCCAACTATCCGGACCTGCCTCTCGTATTTTTTGCACTACCTTACTTTCCATTTTTCTATTTTCTATTTATGATTTATAATTTAAATTTTTAATATTTACTAATTTTTACTATATTTGTAATCCAGGGAGTGGAAAGCGCAAATCAAATATCACTGTGATGATTGTATGTTCTAGTATCAATTGTTTGGCGACAATAAAGTATAAGGTATAAAGTGAAGTATAAAGTATTGACCCAGGACGCTGGTGAGTAAGTATTAACCAGGGACACTGGTGGGTAAATATTGACCCAGGACACTGGTGGATAAATGTTGACCCAGGACACTGGTGAGTAAATATTAACCAGGAACACTGGTGGGATAAATATTGAACCAGGACACTGGTGGGTAAATAATGACCAGGGATACTGGTGGGTAAATATTGACCCAGGACACTGGTGGGATAAGTATCTACTCAGGACACTGGTGGGATAAATATTGACCCAGGACACTGGTGGGTAAATATTAACCAGGGACACTGGTGGGAAAATATTAACCAGAGACACTGGTGTGATAAATATTGACCCAGGACACCGGTGGGTAAATATTAACCAGGGACACTGGTGGGTAAATATTGACCCAGGACACTGGTGGGTAAATAATGACCAGGGACACTGGTGGGTAAATATTAACCCAGGACACTGGTGGGATAAATATCTACTCAGGACACTGGTGGGCATAGTTCCCTCTAAGCTGTGTGCATGTGCATGTGCACACAAGTTTTTCAACCAGCGCACAAAGGAAATTAATGTGCGCGCAAAAGGTTAGTTACCTAAAATAATGTAGTAGTTAACAATTATACTTATTGAAAATAATCTTTTAGCTAACTGTTTCTATTAACTAGTTGGTCGTTTTTTCAAATACCACAATGCACGTCACTAATTTACCTCACCTCACCTTTCCTGTTCTGGTTTGTACAGCTGCATCACGGCGGCGGCCATGTTTGGCAGACAGTGTTCATATAGTAAAGTTTACAAAGATCTGTTTCAAATCCTGTAGATAGCTTACTAAGTTTTTATTGGAAAAAATATTGATTCACTATGTCAAATTCAAAAGAAGCGAAGGGTGTGAAGCGCAAAAGAACTGCAAATTTGTTTAAAGTTGAATGGCTTAACAAAATAGTAGAAACTGTTACACCAAAAGCTCACGAGGTCATGAACGTTCAGCTATCAGAAATATTTATGTATGATTTCGAAACCGGAGTTATCTGCTTGTATTGTCATGATACGAAAGTTGCTGGAGAATTTGCTAGTGGAAAGAAGTGGGATGATATTTGGAAACTTGACTATTTGAAGCATCATTTGCAGACATCCCACCTCTCCCAGAAGTTCCAAGAGTCTCCCGCATATTGATAGTGGCTCCCTGACGCCCGGAAATTATATACAATATCCCAGAAATCAATTTTTTTGAGAAAGAGAGGGAGAGGGAGAGCAAGCATCCTGATTGGTCTCTCTTCGTGCTAAGAATGGTCCCCAACCACCGGGATGCAAGGAAACAATATGATTTGCCAATATGAAACGATATGAGTCAGCTGCACCTTTCCTCATTCCCTGTCACGCACCGTTGAACTTGAACGCACACGAGGTCATTACGCACACGTCATCCATGTCAGCACGGGAAGATCAACTCCTCGAGCTTGCAAATGACAGTAGGCTGAAAAGTCTGCTTGACATAACATCTCTGCCGGCATTCTGGATCAAAATCAAGGTTGAATGTCCTGACATAAGCATGGAGGCACTGAAAACATTGCTTCCATTTCCAACATAACTCTGTGAAGCAGAGTTTTCTGTAATGAATGCAACGAAAACTAAACTGCGGAATAGACTGGACATAAGGAACCCCCTTCGAGTATCGCTGTCTCCCATCACCCCTCGATAGGACCGCCTTGTTGCAGGAAAACAAGCCCAGGGCTCCCACTGATTCAGCGATATTGGTGTGTTGCAATGATTTTATATGTTCATACGAGGAAAATATGCGCTGTGTTTAATATCCAAACGTTACTTAAAATGTTATGATGCTATTGACTTATAATTGACTTATCACTATATTCACGCGAGGAAAATATGCGTTGTGTGTTTAATATTAAATTCGTTTGATAAACCCTTTTAGAAACTAAATTGAGTGTATTAGCCACTTATAAGTGACTTATTACCTATATTCCGATCATGATTAACAAAACCCCCCCCCCCCCCCGTCAGCCAGTCGGCAAGAATATTGTCAATATTAAACCGGTCCGCGGTGCAAAAACGTTTGAGGACCCTGGCTAAGTAGATCTATCAGTTTTCTCTGTGGGCAGGCTTTACAGTCGGCCTCAAAAATAATGACAGTGTTTCTCGCTGCACTGTTTGCAACAGTGACTTTTCTATTGCCCATGGTGGGTTAAAATGTAAAAGACATGTTGAGGTGAGTTTAACAGGTGTCATTCGTTCATTAGCATAGCTAACGTTATTTAAACTAGCTGGCCAGCTGCTAAGGAGCTACTCTATTGTCTATTGTCTATTGCTATTGATGTCCTACGTGATGAGGCCAATCTCCCTGTAGACTTGCTTAAAGTTGTAGTCGAATAAACATGATAATATATTATAATATAATATAAGTACATATTTTAATGTCACATTTTCTGCATATACCCAACTTGGTTTACAGATTAGAGAAAATCACTAGACAAAGTATTATATACCCCCTTGGAGGTCAACGGGAAGGTGGGGGGAGATATGGGGTTGGTGGGGGGCAGGGGTGGTGCCTCCCTGAAATGAGTTTTTGCAGAGTGGGATTTCTGCATTTGGCAAGTAAATCGCATTTGGACGGTGTACAAAAGCTCAGGCAACAGAACCCATCATTACCCGTTACAGGAGTGCTACGCATGTTACAGTTGAGTGCAGATAAGCGAGAGCGAAAATGATCAAACCCAGAGGAGATCAAAGTTGAGATACAAGAATGGTCGGCTTTTGATTTCTCCGCAATTGCAGATTGTGACCTCACATTTGGCGATGAACAAGTTAATGCCTTATGTCTAAAATATCATGATTTTCTAGCTGAAAATATTGTAATAGTTAGACAGTTTAATGATTTCAAATCTTCCGTGCAACAAAAAATTAAATCCAAACCGACTTCAAACTTTGCTCAAATGGTGGCATTTGTACTTCAAAATGATCAGTTTTGTGACCTTGCACAGTTGATGGACATTGGGGGGGACATTTCTTGCGTCTAGTGCGGACTGTGAGCGACTGTGAGCGACTGTGAGTAAAATTCATTTTAGCCTAATGAATAAACTCAAAAACGAGCTGAGAAACTGTTAGGTGACTGTCATTTGGATATGTTAATGAGAATCAAAAGCTATCAATGGGATGGAAGTTCTATTAGTCGAGACAGAGTTTACAAAGAATGGGTAAATGCCAAAGACAGGAGAGAGAAAAAATAACTGTGACTCAAATATGATAAAAATTAATTATCTCCAACCTGATGGCATGAACATTGGCTTCTCTAACTTCCGTTAATGCCCCTCCTCCCCTTCGTACCCCATCCCTTATTTATTTATTTATTATTATCATTATTATGATTTTTTTCTTTCTCCTTTTTTTCCTCTCTTTTTTCTCCCTCTGTCCCTCTCACTATAACTCCTTGCCCATCCTCTGGGCTCCCCCCTTTCTTTCTCCCTAGGTCTCCCGTCCCATGATCCTCTCCCTTCTCCAGCCTCATACTGTATCCCTTTTGCCAATCAACTTTCCAGCTCTTAGCTCCATCCCTCTCCCTCCTGTCTTCTCCTGTCATTTCAGATCTCCCCCTCCCCCTCCCACTTTCAAATCTCTTACCATCTCTTCTTTCAGTTAGTCCTGACGAAGGGTCTCGGCCTGAAACGTCGACTGTACCTCTTCCTATAGATGCTGCCTGGCCTACTGTGTTCACCAGCATTTTTTGTGTGTGTGACTTAAATATGTATGTTATTTTGTTGTTATTCTGTGCAGTTTTATGTCAAATATTTTGTAAACCTACATAGACTGTCCCATGTGTGCATTCAGTGTGCACATACTTTTGTCACAAGAAAAAAATTTGCACAACATAAGATTTTTGCGCACACTGACTACTAAAAATTAGAGGGAACATTGCTGGTGGGTAAATATTGACCCAGGGCACTGGTGGGATAAATATTGAATTAGGACACTAGGGAATGCTCATACTTTTTGACAGAAATATGTATGAATATATGAATTAGGACCAAGAGATGTCAATCTACATCTTAAGCCTGTTCATCATTTAATGTTCATCTGACTGTAACCTCAATGTTGTCTGCTGAGCAAATTTCTACAGGCGTACCATGGAGAGCATTCTAACTGGTTGCATCACCATCTGGAATGGAGGGGTCACTGCAAAGAGTTGCAAACTCAGCCAGCTCCCTCATGGGCACTAATCTGTACCGCACTGAGAACATCTTCAAAAGGTGATGCTTCAAAAAGGCGGCATCTGTCATTGAGGGCTATCATCTCCCGGGATATGCTCTCTCTTTATTACTACCAACAGGAGCCTGAAGACACACACTCAATGTTTTAGGAACAGCTTCTTCCCCTGCGCTAATCAGATTTCTTACTAGCCTTAAAACTGCTGTAAAATTGTATGGGAGACTCTGTATAAAATCAGATTTCTGCGAGTCATTTCATCATAACAGGGTTGTCCCCTGCTCCAAATACGGACAAATCCAAGTTTTATACAGTTGCAACATGGCTCCCCCAACTCTTTTGCTCTGTACCCTGACCAATGAAGGCAAGAATGCCATGTATTTTTTTTACCATCCTATTCATTTGCCTATTTGAGTTATATTCTTTCAAAACCTGAAAGAATCTGACTAGATATAAAACTACTAACTTTCTGTAAAATTCCATCATAATTACCTAAAATATGAAGGTAAAGGACAAGGAATATTTCAGTGCAAAGCTGGTTTTCTTTTACTTAGTGTTGCTTGTACTAGTAATTACTGTAAGGTTACATTCAGAGTTTAACTTGCTGGCCATCTCACCATTGTATCCCTTTATTCTCTAAGTATGCTAACAGTATGTTGTGCCAAATTTCTTTTTGGCTTACACTACATACCAAGACATTTGGAGGAATGTCAGCACTTAAAGAGTGCACCACCTACAAACAGGTTTCTAACAAGCCGTGCAAAGTCAGCAGGTTCTATTCTGGAATGGAGGACTCAGATTGATTAAAAGTACTCTCAGCTATTGATTCACTGGTGCTTTAATCAGCTCTCTGTCTCCAGTTCCAACAAAGAGGCTGCTGGAGGCCGCACTGTAGTCACAGCAATTCTAGTTAGATACAGATGTGGCAGCTTAAATGTCTGATCCAGAGTTTATATCCCCAGGAGAATATAACAGAGGCCTGAGTGACGTGCTTGTGGTAAAGGAATTCTGGTGTGCTTTCTGCATTGGTTTTGTGAGCAATTGCCATGAAACCAGAAAATGCATTCAAAATGGTTATTGTTACAATGTGGCAAAATATTTCTTTGTAAACATCCAATAAGGCAGGATTAATGTCAATTTGATTTAACCATTTGTTTGAAGGACATGGAGTTCAGAAAAGAGTTTAAATTGTAACGGGGTGCCAACAGACTGCCACCCAGGCTTCTGGGATGCAAGCTCATCACCGGGAGCATCCACCTGTTGGCGTGTTTTCACAAAGAGAGCTGCGTGCAACATTGTGAGCTCCCACGCAGGGTCAGGGAGAGGTTTTGGTAAGGAGTCAAAAACAAAACCCGGCAGATGCTGGCAATCTGAAGTAAACACAGAAATGAATTGAAATACTCAGCAGATCTGCCTGTGCCTGTGACAACAGAGTTGGCCTTTCATATCAATAAATCTTCATCAGAATTCAAGATACCACGGGCAGCAGTGGAGGCCAAGTCATTGGGTGTATTTAAGGCAGAGATTGATAGGTATCTGAGTAGCCAGGGCATCAAAGGTTATGGTGAGAAGGCAGGGGAGTGGGACTAAATAGGAGAAAATGGATCAGCTCATGATAAAATGGCGGAGCAGACTTAATGGGCCGAATGGCCTACTTCTGCTCCTTTGTCTTATGGTCTTATGGTCTAAGCAAAGAGAGTCGGGGTAGGCCATTCACCCTCTCGATCACTCAAGCCTGCTCTGCCATTCAACATGATCTGCATCTGTCCAAGGCCTCATTTCCTCCTCTGTGACAATTCTGCATGGATAAACCCTGAGTTCCCCCTCAGGTTCCCCTTAAATATTTCACCTTTCATTCTGAACCTATGACCTCTAAGTCTAGTCTCACCTAACTTCAGTAGAAAAAGTCTGTTTGCATTTACCCCTCAATTTTCTATCCCTCTATCAAATCTTCTACACTCCAGGGAATAAAATCCTAACCTGTTCAGACTTCCCCTATAACTCAAGTTGTGGCAGCATCCTTGTAAATTTTCTCTGTAATCTCTCTGATAATCATTAAAATCAATCTCAGTCATCAGGCTTTAGGTCAACTCTCCTAATTATTTCTTTTGTAGCTTCAGCTCAGATTGTGGTCGAAATCTGTGAAATAGCGTACTGCATTAATAGTCCTGCGTAGATGCAAGAAGTTGCCATTGTTGCAAGTGATCAATACCTTGATCCTTCAAAAATGTGTATCTAAGTGATAATAACATAGCATACAGAAGCTGGGAAAGGCTGGAGCATGGAAAGTTGCAAAATGGGAAGAGAAAACTGCAAGGGAAGAATCTATCTTCTTTTTCCCTCCTTCCTTATTCTATTTTTCTATCTGCATTTCCAACAGCTACTTGGCTGTCCTTGCTAGTGCAAGCAATAACTACTGTCCTACAACACAAACGTATGGACATATGAATTCAGAGTAGGAGTCAGCTCCAAAATTCAGTAAGCCTGTTGACTGAACACTCAACTCTCCATTCCCATTTGCACTCCTTTGCTCATCAGGAATCCATCCACTTCAGTCTCCAAATATCCAGAGGCTTTGCTTCCACCACCCTTTGAGGAAGAGGGTTCTGAGAACCCTTGGCCTTCTGGAAAAAATACTTTTGCCCATTCTGCCTAAAATGAATGACCATTTATTTGTAAATAGTGATGCCTGGTTTTAGATTCTCTCACAAGGGGAAAGATGCTCTATCAAAACCCCTCAGGCTCCAATACTTTTCAATCAAGTCCACTTTCATTCTTATAAAGCCAACTTGTTTAATCTTGACTCATCAGGCAAAATACTTGGAATACCACCTAAAATTTACCAGACCTGTTTCTAATACATTAGCATTTTTTCTCTAATGAGGTGGACAATCCTATACTCAGTACTTCAGATATAGTTTCACCAACATTCCATAAAACTAATACTTATATTCCTTACATTCATATTCCTGGGGTAATGTTCCGTACATGGTTAAATCTTCTTAAGTCAGTTACTGACAAGCTTGTTTGACAACCCTGTCTTTATCACCGGTGTGTGGTGAAAAAGGCACAACAGTGCCTCTTTCACCTCAGACGGTTGAAGAAGTTTGGTACAGGTCACCAAATCCCAAGAACTTTCTACAGGGGCACAAATGAAAGCATCACTACCTGGTATGGGAACTGTACTTCTCTTAATCGCAGGACTCTGCAGAGAGGGGTGCGGACAGCCCAGTGCATCTGTAGTTGTGAAGTTCCCGCTATTTAGGACACTTACAAAGACAGGTGTGTGAAAAGGGCCCGAAGGATCACTGGGGACCCGAGTCACCCCAAACACAAACTGTTCCAGCTGCTACCATCCAGCATAAAACCCAGGACCAACAGGCTCCAGGACAGCTTCTTCCACCAGGCCATCAGGCTGATTAATTCATGCTGACACAACTGTATTTCTATGTTATATTGTTGTACATACTATTTATTATAATTTACTGTAAATTGCACATTGCACGTTTAGACAGATGTAATGTAAAGGTTTTTACTCCTCATGTATATGAAGGATGTAAGTAATAAAGTCAATTCAATACAATTCAAATTCCTTACCATCACTTGCAAAACCAACAATGGCAACTTCTTGCGTCTATGCAGAACTATTAATGCAGTAGAGTATTTCACAGATTTCGACCAGAATCTGACCTGAAGCTACAAAAGGAGTAATTAGGAGAGCTGATGAAAAGATCTTGATTTTAATTAACATCGCAGAGACAAGTCAAAGAAAGAACTTAGAGAAATTACAGAGAACATTTACAAAGTTGGTGTCAAGACTTGAGGACCAGAGTACAGGGAACGTTTGATTTTATTCCCTACAGCATAGGAGAATGAGGGGGGATTTGGCAGAGGTATACAAAGTTATGAGGGGCGAATGCAAACAGGCTTTTTCTGCTGAAGCTCGGTGAGACTAGAATAGAAGTCATATGTTAAGAGTGAAAGGGGAAATATTTAAGAGGAACCTGAGGGAGAACTTCTTCACTTAAAGAGTAGTGCGAGTGTGGATCAAGCTGCCAGTGAAAGTGGAGGTCGTGGGTTCAATTGCAACATTTAAGAGAAGCTTGGATAAGTACATGGATGGGAACAGTATGGTGCAGCTCAATGGGACTAGGTAGTGTTACATACCTCAAGGAGATCTTGTGAGAATGATGTAATGGTCTTTTGGAGGTCACCTGATGTAATTTTCCCGCTGATGTGAGGTCACATGATGACATGTGCACCACGGGTATATAACGGAAGACCTCAGATGACGCAGTTAGTTTTCACTTTTTAGTTTTCCAGCTTGAAGGTGTCTGTGTCTCCATTTCTGTTGCGTATTTGTTTTTATGACGCAGTTTCATTTTTAAAACAGTGTTACGTTCTGTTGCTGGTTTGGCAATCTTTGCTCGATTTGCTGATGTACCTTTTTCCAGTAATATTGGAGAGTGAAGACTTTATCAAAGTACAGGAGATGAAGGATTGAGGGAAGTCAGGAATGTTCGGCAATTTAATAAAGGATCGACCTTATTGAGCCTTCGTTGAAGAAGTAGCGACCTGCATCGAAGATAACTCTTGCCAAAAGGGAAAGGAAGTTCATGCGGGATTTGATCTCTAGAAACTAAGGTCAGTTGTTTTAAGCCGTTTATTTCCTGCATCGTGAATCCTTTGGACAGAACCAACAGGAAAGTCGCATCTATGAAGAAATCCTTCTCCAGAGAAGTCTCTCCCAATTGAAAGTATAAATCTGTTGGACTTTCGAATTTACCGTTTTAAGAACTGTATCTGACTTTACTGCTTTAAGAACTGTTTTCATATTTAACGCCTGAACCAGTGCCGAGTGACAATTTGTTGAACAGCTGCATAGCGGTTAACTTCCGGTTAAGGTTTTCATTTTTTTTTTATTGTTTATCCGTGTTTAATAAATGTTTGGTTGTTTTTATATAACCTGTCTCGATTGATATTCATTGTTGCCGGTTACGTAACAGTAGAATAACAGTTTGGTAGGACTAGATGGGCTGAAGGGCCTGTTATTGTGCTGTAATGCTCTAAGAATCTATGACTCTATGTAGTGAGGTGCAGAGGTTTTGAGAGGGGGGGGGTGGATTCCCAGGACTTGACAGAAGAGAGCACAGAGAATTGTAGGGTGCTATGATTTCTGTATCATAGTCTGGAATTGGGTGCAAATTATCTAACTGACTGAAAACCTAGACATGACAATGGGTCTAATGCAAATATCAGAGGCTTGTAAGCACTTCCACTGATGGTAAAAAGACAGCGATGTTTGCTGCCCTGTCTCCAGCGGTGAGGTAGAAGAAAATGTGGTTTTCTGGTTCCACAGGAAGGGATTTTGCAGTACTACCATGTAATTAACATCAGCAGGCAATCCAACCACAGTAATTAACAAAGGGCAAACAGTAATTTTCTTGTTGGTTAATTTATACAATCTTTTTTATTTTTTAATTTGAAATACTTAGTTATAGCGTAACTAATACATGAGAAAAATATGTGTTTTGAATTCTGTGGAATAACAGAGGAGAGGCATGTTCATTATTAAACCTGTGTGGTTTATTACTTGCTATCATTAAAATTGATCTGATCGACTATATGTATGCATGCACATGCACCTGCTTATGAATGCACACATATAGGTACAATTAAGCAACAGCCGATTGCTCCAAAGGGCACAGTTGCTTCTAACTTTCATCTCAGTAAATTATGATGTTGAAGAGCCACTAGACTTGGAAATTACTGCTGCCATTAAAGCTTGATCCATTGCTAAAGTAAACAAATCTCTTGTGCTTAAATAGGAAGCAGAAGAGTTTGACTTAGATATATTAAGAGTACTTAAAATAATGTCACAAGATAAATTTCCAGGAAATATCCCAATTAATACCCAGATTCTCATTCATTTTAACCTTACGATACTTACTACACATTTTCACCCCAGCCGACCTCTCTATATATAAAAGGGCAGTTTACTTGAATATGCAAAGGTCCCCAATCTGGTTTATCTTCCAAACACATTTTTGGCTACAGTATTGTTGAAGAAATTGTGCAGTTACTACACAAGATAGAGAACTATGTGAACAGTCCTAATATGTGGCTCTCCTGCTTAAGGTATGAGGGAAGCTTGGGGAATACCAACAAATAATTTGTTCCACTGTGTCCAGTTTTATTTCTCTCATGTCAAGGAGGCATGGAGAAGGTGCAGAGGAGATCCAGAGAGCCATACCTAACTGAGAACTCTCTTAAACTTGTGCAAATCACTTAAAGTTTCCCTTTTTGGGAAAATTGGAGCATTTGGACATTGTCTGGAGAAAGGGATTAGTTTAGTTAGGTACTTAATTACTTTAGTTTTATTTATTTATTGAGATACAGCACGGGATAGGCTTTTCTGGCCCTTCGAGCCATGATGCCCAGCAACTCCCCATTTAACCCGAGCAGCATACACCGTGACCAATTGACCTACTAACCAGTACGCCTCTGGACTGTGGGAGGAAACCAGAGCCCCAGAGGGAATCGATGTGGTCATGGGGAGAATGTACAAACCCTTTACAGTCAGCTGCGGGAAATGCACCTATGTTGCTTTCATTGTAAAGCTTTGTGCTAACCACTACACTACTGTAACTACAAGTTCAATTGGTTCTGCACAACATTGTGGGCCAAAGGGCCTGTTCCTGTACTGTACTGTTCTATGTAAGATGCAGGCAAAAGTTTAGAAATATGGCATGGCTAAAAGTTGTACCAGCGGTCATGTTATTTGAGCTAACTAAGTTAATGTGAAAGACCCAGGGCTCAGATGGATCCATCAACCACTAGTCATGCCCACCTTGGCCATCCTTGGCCTCACCCTATCACTGATATTCCCTTTGTCCTACCACACCACCCATTTCCTCCCTCCATCACCATTTTAACAACTTTCTACAATATAAAAGTAACTTGCTTCTGTTTTCGGATGAAGAATCTATGACTGAAATGGTGACACGCTTTCTCTTTTCTTTGACACTTTGTTTTCCAGTATTTTTGGTTTTCAATTCTGGCCTCTGGCATAGTTTTTTTTAAATCTTCAATTACCATTGACGCTCACTTGATTATTTCTGGAAGCTTCCAAAGAACTGCTCCTGAAATAGTCGAAACATTTTGTTGTTTCATGACTGTGTGGGAATGATGATGTGCATAAGATGCAAAGAGATTCTTTGCATATCCACTTATGAAAGTTTACAGGCTTAGTTTGTAAATTGGCTCCATTTGACTGGGAACAATCCTGAGGGTTTTGTCATTTTCTTTTGATTTTGATGCACAGTAGTTAAATATGGCTTTTACTCCTCAGTTTGAATCATTTACCTCTTTAAGCAATCATTCCAAGACACAAACCCACTAAAGCAAATCACACATCAGAGCTTACGTGGTCATAAGGTGCTCTGAATGGGACATTAGAGAATGCTTTCAACTTCACAGTAACCTGAGTTAATACCCAAGTTGTTTTGGAAATGATTGTTTCCATTGCCCTCTCACCACTCAAGGCAACTTCACTATGAAGGAAGAGGCCAAAGGAGACAAAGCTGCTCACTCAATGAAATTCCATGTGGTAAAAATAAGTAATAGCTTGTAACTCCAGCTTTTATTCATTAACATTTAACAGTGTCTCACTACTGAAGTTTCCACAGTAGGAGTCAAGGGCTAGATTTTGGAACTATCAGCACTGACAGAGGTGAATGGTACAGAGAAATCTTTCATTTCTACGGAACGGCTGACGGCTACCTGATAGCACAAATAATGCAGATGGAAAAGGGAAGCAGAGAAAGACCACGAACAGAGGGAGTACACCACTTGTGGAGCACATTCTACCTATGTACAGTGAATTGAATTTATGTGCAGTTGCTTCAGTTTTGAAAAACCTGCCTTCTTAGATTGTAGCTTTACACAGCTACAATATTGTGCTGTGCCCTGGTTCCAAAGTTTATTTCTCTTCAGTTAAGAGTTAGGCCATTCAGCCCATCGAGTCTGCTCTGCCATTCCTTCAAGGCTGATTTTTTTTTTGTCTCGCTCAACTCCGTTCTCCTAACTTCTCCCTGTAACCGTGGACACCCTTACTAATGGGACAAATTTCCAGCCCAGCATTAAAGGAATAAGGAACAGTAATAGCATTGCATTGCCACACACCCTCCCCCATTCGCTGCCATTTCCATTGCCCCCATCACTATTTCCCCCACTTATCATCAATGCTGCCAGCAAAGTCCCCTCCAGTATCAGCACTGCCCACTGCAAATCCATAATTGTGGGCCAAGGTGAAGCGCAGTGGTCACAATAGTATTGAACCGGTTCAGGAACAGAATCAATGATTCCATTGATTTTTGAGAGGAACTTTTAACAAGACATTCATAATCTATGCATGTTTTCATCTAAATCTTAATGTGTTTAATGATTATTGGCTGTCTGTTCTACCACTGTTTTCCCCATTGATTCATTTCCAAATAAAATTCATCTGAATCCCTGCAGCACCCTGCACACCTCTGCAAGGTAGAAACTGTGCCTACCTTAAAGGGGGGCATCGGCAAGTCGTGTTAGATTCAGATCAGTTTCATGTCCACCAGTGATGAATGAAATTCCTGAACTGCATGACGTGCACAGAGTAAACAGTACATTTGGCAAAATAAACACAACAATAAATACAGCCATGGGTTTAAAATACCAGAATGGTTCAAAGGTTGCAGTGCAGGAAGAAATGTTGAAGTGGAGGTAGAAGAGTAACCAAGGGAAGGAGCCTGGGAACATAGCCGCACCACCATGAATGAGGTGATTGGTTCGGGCGTGTGATATCAGTGGGGAAGAAGCTGTTCTTCATTCTGGATGTCTGGGCTTTGTCTTCTTCCAGAGGCAGGAGAGAGCAAAAGAGATACTGGAGGAACTGAATGAACCTGGCAGCATCCATGGAGGGGAATGGACTTTTCAGGTTGAGACTGTTCATCTAAATTGTAAAATAGAGGGGATATAGCTGGTTTAAAAAGGCAAGAGCAAGGGGAGAAGCAAAGGGGGTGGGCAGGATGGCAGGCATCCTTATAATACTATCACCCTTCCTGAAGTAGCACACCATGAGGATGGACTGGATGGAAGATACCTTGGTATCTCAGATTCTCTGGCCTGATGGCAGTTGGCATTTACAGGAAGGCGAAAGAAGACCTGCTACTAAGGGAAGCCAATGTCCAACTTTTCCCAGTGTTGTATATGTCACCCTCAGACCCTGGACCCTCCTGGCCTCGGCTGGAGCCTAACGGAGGATCTCGCAACCAGCCACTCACAGATACCTCAGGAAAGTGGTAGATGGCTTGTTCTCCTGGGACAGAAATGATGTCAGCTTCACTCACATTTGTGTCCATCTGAAGGTTCAAGATTGTTTACTGTCATTCTTCAGCGCAAAAGAGAACGAAATGATTGTTACTCCGGATCCAATGCAGCATAAAAAAACACAATAAGAGTAAAGAACACAATAAAAAAACACATTAAATATAAATATTTTTTAAATCCTATAAATAAGTGAATAGGAATATTCTAAAGTTTGCAGCTCTTGCTGGCTTCTCACAAGTACAAAGGTTCAACAACAGTACAAATATGACAATAAAGGCACCCTAGAATCATTTAGGAATGCATAGCAATTTCTTCTGCTCCATAGGTATGCGGCTCATGTGGTACAAGATGACCTTCTTCAAATGTGCACAACATCTGAAGTTGACACTGTCTGGCACCGCATCCACCCCAACCCCCTTACACCCTAAGCAGGGTGCCTCACCTCCTCAATGCTGGGTATGCCTCCCTAAAAACTCACGGATTTGTAATGCCCCAAACCAGTACAGGAATGACTTTAGATAACAAGTTGGATATTTAGGGAAGATATCGGCACATGGAGGAGGTGCTGCAGATGCCTGGGCTAAATTAGAGGTGCCCTACGGGGCACACCAGACAATGGGTCTGGAGAATTGCTGTGGTGATCTGTGCTCTGCATATCACTGTGTCCACAGCAAGATTTAGTGATGGAGGATTCGGGTTCAGATTCATTCATTTACCAGATGTACATCAAAACATGCAGTGAAATATGTTGTTTATGTTAACAGCCAGAACAACCGAAGAACATAATAAGTAACAAATCAACAACAGCAAAACAAGCCACTTCCTCCCTCACTATCCCAACCACCCACACAGGCAGTTCTTCAACCCCAGACAACAGGGTTCTGACTTCTCCAGCAGACAAATAAATACCAAAGGACTTTGCGTGCCCAGGCCTCATCCCTGATGAAGATGGCAGAGTTTGCCATCGAAACATCAGTTATAATCGAGACTTGTACCCAGGTGGAAGCCCGAGAAGAGTTTATTCATCATATACACCAGGAAAGCACTTGATCCTTTCTCCCCAGTAGAGGTCAGACATGGAGTCCCAGGGTTTCGGCCATCGGGCCTCAATTTCCAGCCTTCCAACTGAGTTTTGGGCTTTGATCTTTGGTATCGGCCCCAGAACTAGTCAGTGATGGAGGAGGTACAAGACATGGATCTCTTCCAACAGCTCCAAGGATATTGCTGCCTGAGATAGAGGGGACACACTCATCACTATGAGCTATATCTAGGTTTTATCAGTCCACCTATTTGATACAAGAGCCACACAACAAAAGGTACATTCATTAATTTAGCTTTCTTTTGATTGTTACTAGCAATTAATGATTATCTATAGTGTGAATCATGGAGCATGTGACTAATCTGTGGAACAACAGTTTTGCTCATGATTTACCTCTCTTAATCATCCAAGTACTTAAGGCTCATCTTTTCTATTCAAAACAACAAGATATTCTGAAGGTGCTGGAGATCCAGAGTAACACACACAGAATGTTGGAAGAACTCAGCAGATTAGGCAGCATTGATGGAAAGGATTGAAGAGTCCATTTTTCAGGCTGAGACCCTTCACTGGGACTGGTGAAGGATCTTCTTTATTCAATACTAAATTGGTCTAAGTTAAACTGAACATTAAGTTCTAGGTACAACAGGCAGCCAGTGGCTCTCACTCATGTTTAGCACAGGAGACCAGTGGTAATTTTTTCCCCCCTACTCAACTCAAATAAGACTGATCCATTGATAGTCCTAACAAAGTTTTCTTTTAAAAGATCTCAATCCTCATTCTAACCAAAGAGATTTCAACAAAAAAAAACTCATTTTTCATGCTGTTCAGTGCAAATTTATGTTTATCACATTCAGAGAGAAG
This sequence comes from Mobula hypostoma, assembly GCF_963921235.1. Lineage (NCBI taxonomy): Eukaryota > Metazoa > Chordata > Chondrichthyes > Myliobatiformes > Myliobatidae > Mobula > Mobula hypostoma. The sequence goes on from NC_086103.1 coordinate 159,641,672, forward strand.
TGTAGGAATTAGTGTTGATTTGTCTGGTGCCTGAGGACAAGCTTATCAAATGTAGATATATTTGAACAAAATTTATAGTGGGAAGAAGATGGATCAAAATAAATATTTCAGGTGATGATAAGTCCCTAGACTAATCTGAAATCTTGTTTAATGTTTTCAGTGCAAACATAAATTCTTAAACGAAGTGCAAGAACTGTTAAAATATCTGGACTTAAATCCATTTAGTTAGATTTGAATTAAGTTCAAGGGACTGTTTCATAAGTCCCAAGATTTGCACTTTCTGTTTTCACTAGAAATTAGTTCAATTTGACATTTGGCTTTGTTAAGTTTTGGTAACCAGATCAAATGCTTTGTGAGCACGACTGCAGCTATCCCACATCATGTCTGACTTAGTGGCATAACATAAGAAAGAAAAAGTAACTTGCTTAAATGTTCCATATGGTGACCAAATAATAGAATTGCAAAGGTAATTATGCATAAACCATCTGAACTTGATTTCTGCAGTCCCAATAACAGTAAACATAAGTCTAAGAAAGAAATTCCAAATAGAATCAAAATGAAAAACATACTGCCCTGTAGATATCTTGCTGCAGAAATTCCTTAGATATGAAAATCTTAACCAGTAACCCTTTTCTGAACTCTTATATTACCTACCAACAAGACTAAGGCATTGTCAAAGAATCTTGTCTATGGGAATTACTGTCTCTGTTTAATAATTCTTCTCTATGTTTGTAATCTTGGTTGTTATTCTTTTGCTGACAGTGGAATGGGTGTAAAGGTCATCCTACGAGAAGATCAACTCTTGAGAACCTGCTGAAGTCTGTATCCATCTTATGCAGCTCCCCAAGGTCATGGCTCCAGCTTCTAAAATGAAAAAATAAATAACAATATTACCAAAAAGCCTGGCATGACTTGTTCAAGTAGTTTAATCCTATCCATTAAAAACTATTGGACTTATGTGAAAGTTTATGAGACTCAGTATTAGTTTCATGTTTCAAAACAATTGGTCAAAATTGCATTTTAGAACCTTGCAGGTGGGCTTCACAAAAGATTCTGACATATTGAAAGGAGAGCACAGAACAGATTTTCCATATGAATTACATGGAGAGATTATTTTTTTCTTCCTCCTCCTCTGTCCTTTGCTTTTCTTAAAACTTTTCATATGAGGTAACCTCAGAGGCAGCACCCCCCCCCGCCCCCCAAGAAATAGCCCATTGCATAAACTTGGTTTTCCTCCTTATAGATTTCTACTGATAGTCCCAAGTGGGCATGTGCCAGGCATAAATAATAAATATAAGCAATTGTTTTTAATGGATTTCATACCAGAATTTTCAGTCGTTTTTATTTTGAAGAAGTCCCAAATCATCAGTTATAATGACAGGCAAGTAATGCGATAGTCTTAAGCATTCTGAGCAACACTCACGTTGAAAAGTTTATTGTTATTTTAGCATTTCTATTCAAAAACTGATCTGTTGGTCACATTATGATAAACATATGGTTCTTAAACCCCTATCGTGAAATAATGCACAAGAGAACAGATTATGGAGTGTCAGTGATATACTACACAGGCTACGGGTGCGTCGTATGGTGTTCATTGAGATCCACTTAGAATTATTTGGTTAAATTCTTGCTCTGTTATATTGAAAACTTAAAGAAAAGGCAATTTAAATAAAGGAATGTAAAATATTTTGGGGACAGGAAAAGGCCATTTCACGTAACAAGCTCAATCTTTTACTGGCTGCTCTCTACCCTTGCTTCCCACTTTTTCCAGAAACTTTTATGGTCATCTCCTTAACCTATTTACACTAATTCCTTTAATTGCCTTCTCTGGTAATGTACTCCATATGCTTATTATCCTTTGCATAAATTAGTTTCATTTCAATTCCCTTTTGAATCCTGGTTTCCAAATGTTTAAAGAATGCTCTTGAGTTTTGAATAATTCATCAGTGTAAATCATTACTTTGGTTCAGTTTTATCAATCTTCTTCCTAATTTTTGAAGGTCACTTCCTTCGGACCTCGAGCAGTATGCAAGGAATTGAATAAAATCCAGATCCTTCAAATTTCCTTGCAGTTATATTTATGACTCGTGTATTATCTTCACTGCCATGCAGTGTAGTCATTAAAAAATCTATTAATTGGTTGGCAATTGATGGTGGGCGATAGGATAATGCAGCAATTGCTGTCTCAGAGCTCCTGCAGCCCAAGTCTGATTCTGACTTCCATTGTTGTCCATGGAGTTTGCAGGCTCTCCCTGTGACTGTACGTATTATCCCCTGTTCTATGTTTCATTCTCATATCACAGAACATTTGATGGTTCTGAGCCTGTACTCACAGGAGTCTAGAAGAACCTATTGAATATTGAAAGGCCTAGATAAGGTGGATGCGGAGAAGATGTTTCCTGTAGAGAGGGAGTGTAGAACCAGCGTGCACAGCCTCAGGGTAGAAGGATGTCCCTTTAGAACAGAAATATATTGAATTTCTTGAGTCAATCTCTGGAATTCATTGCCATAGATAACTGTAGAGGCCAAGTCATTGGGTACATCTATTGCAGAGGTTGATAGGTTCTTGATTAGTAAGGGGGTCAAAGGTTATGTGGAAAAGACAGGGAAATGGGGTTGAGAGGGATAACAAATCAGCCATGATGGATTGACAAAGCGGATTTGATGGGCCAAATGGCATAATTCTGCTCCTATGTCTAATCGTCTAGACTAGTACTGATTGTTCATTTCATTGTTCAATGTAAATTACCCCAATGGGAAGCGGGGGGGGGGTGGGCGGGTGTTCAGAACAACCTTAATGAAGTTATTGGGCATGAGATAGAGGATTGCTGGCAGGCCATTCCTGGCTAACGAACTGGTTCCATTTCTTACTGATGTCCTTAAGTCAATTTTGTGCCCAAGTTGAAAAATACACAATAATCATTTGATATAGTGTCCATACCTCAACAGCATTGCAATAAATGGCATCAAAAGCATATAAGACTGATAAGAAAGAAACAATCACTAGATGTGGAACGAGAAGGTGCTAGTTCTGCTGTTTGTAGAAAGGAATGTATGTAAGTTTATTGGGCTTTTGAATTTAATATTACTGAAGTTTGAGGGTCCATATGTCCCAAAAATGGCTTGTGCAAGGAACCGGGAGGTTTACAGCTCAGCCAGGGCCAACCTGAGGAGGGGAATCTCTCAGGTTAAACACATATACAAACAGAGAATCGGGGAGCATTTCAACTCCTCGGACCCCCGGCGTATATGGCATGGCATACAGGTCATTACAGACTTCAAACCACCTAGTACCATGCCCCCTTCCAGCTCTGCTTCCCTCCCTGAGGAGCTCAATTACTTCTACGCTCGCTTTGACCGAGAGAACAAGGAGGTCACCCTCAAAGCGGATCTCCCACCTGGTGAACTGCCTCTCTCACTTTCCACCTCCGATGTTTACACCACCCTGAGCAGGGTGAATGTACGGAAGGCAGCTGGTCTGGTTAGAATACCTGACCATGTGCTCAGAGTCTGTGCAGGGCAGTTGGCCAGGGTCTTCACAGACATTTCTAATCTGTCCCTGGCCCAGGCAGTTATCCCCACAAGCTTCAAGATCGCCACCATCGTGCCAGTGCTGAAACATTCCACTGCCATGGGCCTGAATGACTTCTGTCCAGTTGCACTCACCCCCATCATTGCAAGTGCTTTGAGAGACTGAAATCCTGTCTGCCCACTACCCTGGACCCCCATCAATTTGCCTATCGCACCAACAGGTCAACAGAGGACGCCATCTCCACAGCACTTCACTCTGCCCTGACCCACCCAGAAGACTAAAGACATCATTGTGGACTTCAGGCATGCTCGGAGCCACACTCACGTCCCCATCTACATCAACGGAGCTGTAGTGGAGCGTGTATCAAGAAGCTCCAAATTCCTTGGCGTCCACATTTCCGAGGATCTCACCTGGTCCCTGAACTCCTCCATCCTGATCAAAAAGGCGCAACAGTGCCTTTATTTCCTGCGAAGCATCAAGAAAGCTCACCTCTGTCCCAGGATGCTGACAGACTTTTACCGCTGTACTATTGAGAGCATACTCACCAACTGTATCTCAGTGTGGTCTGGCAAATGTCCCTATTCGGACTGCAAAGCACTCCAGCGTGTGGTGAAAACTGCCCAGCAGATTATCAGCACCCAATTGCCCACCATTGAGAACATCTACCATAAGCGCTGCCTGGGCAGGGCGAAAAGCATTATCAGGGATGCATCTCACCCTAACCATGGACTTTTTACTCTCCTCCCATCCGGTAGGTACTACAGGAGCCTCCGCTCCAGCACTAGCAGGTTCAGGAAGAGCTTCTTCCCTGAGGCTGTGACCCTGCTGAACCTCACATCACAGCGCTAAGCACTATTGCACCAGTATTACTTTTATATTTGTGTGCTGTAGCACTTCAGGCTGATTTATACTTGTGCATACTAGCTTGCACCGTAGTCTACGCAAGTGGGCTGCGCCGTTGTGACCATTTATACTTCTGCGCTGGTGTGTCTGCGTCTCTCTGCAATTCACCGCCAAAACTCAACACAAAGAAACTCAAACTTCAAACAATGGCGACTGAAACTGAAGGAGGGTGAATTTTCTGTGCTTGTCCGGCCACTGAGAGACATGGACGAGGAAATGCATTTCAAATATTTCCGGATGTCGACATGTAGATTTGACGATTTGGTTCATCGTCTCCAACCATTTATTTCGCATCAGTGTACGCACAGTATACTCAGAGACTGGCAATCACCATTCGAGTTTTAGCTTCAGGTGGAAGTCAACAGACTGTAGCAGCTAGATACAAACTGGTGCCAAGCACAGGGTCCTCCATAATTTCGGAGGTCTATAAAGCTTTATGGAAAGCATTGCAGCCAGAGTTCCTTCCCTACCCTTCAGTCACCCAATGGGAAGCTATTGCAGCATGCGATGCTACCAAGCGGACCAATCACAGTTGTTGCAGTCTGCGTTGCCACGACGGGTAGTTACATTTTGGGAGAGGTGCACGTTAGGCTACGGCATAGGATTCAGCGTAGGGTTCGCAGCTACGCAGTACTTACGGCATACATTTGACGCACAAGTATAAATCAGCCTTTACTTTTTATTTGCAGTTATTTTGTAAATAACATTATTCTTTGCATTTCTGGTCAGATGCTAACTGCCTTTTATTGACTTTGTATCTGTACTCGGCACAATGACAATAAAGTTGAATCTAATCTAATCTAATCTAATAATTTTGGAAATAGAATTAATGGGTTTGCACGGAGAGCTTTAATAGAGAATAGACTTATCAGAAAAACCTCCTATCACTAAAGATAAAATATGAAGAGACAATATTTCAGGTCAAAAAGCTGAATGGAGAAAAATTGAATCCTTTCAACCTACTTATCTTACCATATAATAGAATTGGAATTGGTTTATTATTGTCACATGTACTGACAGCCATCAGGAGCGTCACCGAGGCTACAGAGCAAGCCTTCAGATGGAGATGGACCAAGAGGGGTGGGAGCGTCAGATGACGGAAGATCCGAGACACATGATGACCCCAGGTTACATCACTGATGATGCGCATCCTCGGATGTATCTCAGCAACAGGTATGGTGAAAAGCTTGTCTTGCTTACTGTTCATACAGATCAGTTCATAATACAGTGCACTGAGGTTTGACTCTATATGCAATCAAATTTCCAAACAGCATTTCTTTAAGTATGAAAGATATACTAATAACTGATAGCAGCAGATTCTGGAACTAATTTGGGTGCATTTTTTTTTATTAAGAACAGGCAGATCTGAACACTCTTGCTAATTTGTTTTCTGCTGTTTAAGAGTTTGCCATTCCATCAGCTTATTTCTTGCCATTTTGAAAACAATCACCTTGATGACTTTTTTTTCCCCTGAAACAATGGGACTGCACCTACATTCCTTACCTCCTTCATGATGACTTTCAACATTCTGCACATGTAATTCCATCATGACATTTGTTTTAGTTTTTTTAAGAATGTAAGGAAATGGGGAACGGGATTAGTCCAAACAACCTCTCAGCCCGATCCACATTCAATAAGATCACGGCTGATCTGCCCCGGACCTATTTCCTCTCCTGAGCCAGTTCTCCATTTCCCTGATTTTCAGAAATGCTTCTTTAAAGTATCCCAAGGATCTAGTCTCCTGGTTGTATGTTATATGAGGACTCAAACCAGACCCCTGTTCAACTTATTTCAATCATTAAACATTAATCGTGGAACCATGATATGTTTTTAAAACTCCACTTTACATCAATGTTACAGTAGCTTCATAGTTAGGATAATGGACTTGTATCGAGAAGACTACTCCAAATCAGCTGGACAGCTGATTTAAAATCCCACCATAATGATTGGGGATTTTAAATTCACTTAAAAATAAACTAGCAGAAATAAGCCTGAAACTTCTAGATTGTTCAAAATAAATTTTTTTATCAAAGTACATATACAGTGGTATGCAAAAGTTTGGGCACCCCGGTCAAAATTTCTGTGACTGTGAATAGCTAAGTGAGTAAAAGATGAACTGATTTCCAAAAGACATAGAGTTAAAGATGATACATTTCTTTAATATTTTAAGCAAGAAAACTTTTTTATTTCCATCTTTTACATTTTCAAAATAATGAAAAAGGAAAAGGGCCTGAAGCAAAAGTTTGGGCACCCTGCGTGGCAGTACATAGTAACACCCCCTTTGGCAAGTGTCACAGCTTGTAAACGCTTTTTGTAGCCAGCTAAGAGTCTTTTAATTCTTGTTTGGGAGATTTTCACCCATTCTTTCTTGCAAAAGGCTTCTAGTTCTGTGAGATTCTTGGGTGCACTGTTCTTTTGAGGTCTATCTACAGATTCTCGATGATGTTTAGGTCAGGGGACTGTGAGGGCCATGGCGAAACCTTCAACTAGTGCCTCTTGAGATAGTCCATTGTGGATTTTGAGATGTGTTTAGGTTCATTATCCTGTTGTAGAAGCCATCCTCTTTTCATCTTCGGCTTTCTCACAGACAGTGTGATGTTTGCTTCCAGAATTTTCTGGTATTTAATTGAATTCATTCTTCCCTCTACCAGTAAATGTTCGCCGTGCCACTGGCTGCAACACAAGCCCAAAGCATGATCGATCCACCCCCGTGCTTAACAGTTGGAGAGGGGTTCTTTTCATGAAATTCTGCACCCTTTTTTCTCCAAACATACCTTTGCTCATTGCAGCCAAAAAGTTCTATTCAAAAGGTTCAAAGGAACATCTAAACAAGCCTGATGCATTTTGGAAACAAGTCCTGTGGACTGATGAAGTTAAAATAGAACTTAGAATAGAAAGATGGAAATAAAAGAAGTTTTCTTGCTTAAAATATTAAAGAAATGTGTCATCTTTAACTTTATGCCTTTTCGAAATCAATTCATCTTTTATTCGCTTAGCTATTCACAGTAACAGAAATTTTGAGGCAGGGGTGCCCAAACTTTTGCATGCCATTGTACGTCACCATATAACATCTAAAATTCATTTTCTTGCAGGCATACACAGTAAATCCATGAAATATAATAGATTCAATGAAAGACCACACCCAGCAGGATGGACAAACAACCAATGTGCAAAGGACAATATCAGTGCAAATACAAGAGAGAAAATAATAATCATAAATAAGCAATAAATATCGAGAATATGAGACAGAGTCCTTGAAGATGATTTCCTGGGTTGTGGAACAGTTCAGTGATGGAGCGAGTGAAGCTATCCCCACTGGCTCAAAAGCCTGATGGTTGAGGGATAATTACTGTTCCTGAACCCAGTGGTGTGAGCCCTGAGGCTCCTGTAACTTCTTCCTGATGGCAGCAGCAAGATGAGAGCACGTCCTGGGTAGTGGAGGGTCATTGATGATGGATGCTGCTTCCCCATGCTCAATGGTGGGGAGGGTTTTTATCTGTGGTGGACTGGGTTGCATCTATAAAGAGCATCCTGATGTATGCACCCTTGCTGTCCAGATGTTCCCGGGTTGAGTGATGAGCCAGTGAAATGTTGTGCCGGTAAACGAACTGGAGCAGATCCAAGTCACTTCTCAGGCAGGAATTGATACGTTTCATCATCTGCCCCTCAAAGCGTTTCATCACAGTGGATGTAAGCACTATTGGATGATAGTCCTTGAGGCAGATTGTCATTAAAACCCAACTGGTTCATCTGAATTATGCAGAAACGTTAAACAGGTTAGGACTTCATTCCCTGGAATTCAGGAGAATGAGGAGGTTCAGTAAAGATAGGAGGAATGCATACAGGCTTTTGCCCCTCAGGTTGAGTGAGATGAGAACTAGAGGTCACAGGTTTAGGGTAAAAGGTGCAATATTTAAGGAGAATCTAAGGAGGAACCTTCACTCTGAGGGTTGTGCTAGTTTGGAACAAGCAGCCAGCTAAAGTAGTGAACACAAGTTCAATTGTAACATTTTAGACAAGTTTGGATACGTGCATGGATGAGGAGCTTATGGAGCATGAGGGCAATATGGTCTGGGTACAGGTAGATGGGACCAGGCAGAAGACTAGGTTGGCACAGACTAAATGGGCTGAAGGGCCTTTTTCTGAGCTGTAGTGCTCAATGGCTCGATATCATTTTAAAGTAGCCTAACATCCAAAAGTGTGGACGTGGTCACTCGCATGTGTCCAAGCAATGCCTGCCTAATTGTTGGCTATGTGTAACAGTCTATGTTCCAAGCCCACACCAGCATCACTCCCCAACTTTTCCTATGCTACATCAACAACTGCATTGGTGTTGCTTCCAGGACCCATGCTGAGCTTGTTGACTTCATTAATTTTGCCTCCAACTGCCCTCAAATTTACCTGGTCCATTTCCGACACCTCTTTTCCATTTCTCGATCTCTCTGGAGATAGTTTATCTGCTAATATCTTTTATAACCCACTGATTCTCACAGCTAACATCCCATTCAGTTCAGACTTGAGACATATAATAATTATCAGCCTTGTCAGCAAAACCTGCAGCTGACAAAAATTTTAAAAAGCGTCCAAAATACATCTTTAAAAAATCAGTTCTATGAAAACTAAAGGGTTAAATCTCAAATTTTGGGAGGCTCAGAGAGAAGATAAACAAAGGGCTCCTGCAGCCGGCAGCCGTTTCCAGTTAGGGTCTCATTGCAGGTGAACTCAGATTCATCAAAGTGACCAGACGACTGGATGTCATATTTGGCTAGCCAGGAATGACTGGGAATAACCAAAGGCTGATTTTTTAATTTGATTCTTTTTCTAATTTGAATTAAAAACTGAGTCTGTTCACCAACTAATTAAAGCCTGGTCATATCGATGTGATATAAACTTTACCAAATAGACAGAAACCACACAACGATTCACAGATGAATGTTCATCCACAAGAGGATGGACTAACATAAAGAAAGAGGTAGAAAAGAGTCTCAGTTTGTTAAACAAGTGTGTATAATATTTGGAAGAATGTTCAAGGAGCACTGGTGAGAGCGATATTGGTTCAATGCTCTCCTCTCTTAATGTGTTGTACAGTCCAAAATATTTCGTATTTTTTTCTAACACTTCTATCAGTCTGCTTGTATCTTTCTTAACACTTTATGTTCCCTGTGTTTTCTTAATATTTTGTTAGTCCTCATTATATTAGACCCTCTACTTATCCAGGAATGCCAATCCTTGATGCTTTTCATGTTTACAGGATTAGTTAATTGAATACTCTACTAACTGATATCTACTAACTTGTGTTCTGCTAAATTGGGTAGGCCTCATCTCATTTCATAGAACATTTCCATTGTATGAATCTAATAGTCTAGTGTTTGAATTTTAGCAATTTAACAGCGGACAAGGCAAATTGGATTTCTCCAGTGTCATCAATGCGAATTAAAAATAAAGAGCTTTTCTCTGATTATTTTGAGACAGACGCAAATGATATACAATCAGAAGAAACATCTTCAAATTAAATACAAATTGTACAATGTGCCACCAATGCATTCCAGCCAAGTGGCATCCACCAATCCTATTCTGTTCTTGCAGTGAACCAAACTATGCTAAAGATCATTTCCTGTTGTTTTTCTAGAGACATTGATTATTGGGCTCCACCTCACTTCATTGAATTAAATCAAACAATACTTTATTACTTGTTGGACTAGAAACATTCTGATGTTCGAAATAGTCCAGATCATACTCTTTAAAAGTTTACGTCCCTTTGACTGCATGAATAACCTTTATGAAAATCTATTATGGAATAATTGAAATCACCTAATAGTTCTTATTTATTTCACTGAACTGTGACCTCTACCTTCCATCTCACTGGCATGTTTGCTGGATTCTAATGCATACCAAATATTGTACTCTGTCCCTTTCTATGTCCTAATTCTATTCATATGGATTCTGTTTCAATGCAACCCTCTAGGACATGCATACATGCACTGCTGTGATAGGATCCTTCAAAAACACTGCCAAACTAGCTCCATTCTCCCTCTGAAAATGTTATAACCAGGAATATTAAGTTCCTTGTGCTGTCAAATTTTCATCGGCAGCTCCATTCTAGTTACTACATCATATACCTCAGTGCACATTAATTCTTCCAGTGCTTCATTCCTTTTAAACAGTTCAGCTCACATTCAGAACTTCTTAAAACCATTTTCAACTGTTTTTAGATATTGGTTTTAAAACTTTGCCTTTTGTTTCCATATAATATATACATACACACACACTTTACCCCTTCTGCAAGTTTGTTTTCATGTTTTACCAGGTCAAGTCTTCCTTCTTTCCCTTTCTTGTCCAATTATACTTCCTGTGTATTTCAGCTGTATTCTGCACCGGTGAAATCAAAAGCATTTTGCATTTCTATAGTCTATGGACTTCCTAGGGTCGATGTTGAGACTGCTTCTTATCACATGAGATGTCAGTGATTTGGATAGCAGAATTGATGGCGTAGTGGCCAAGTTTGCAGACGTTACAAAGATAGGTGGAGGGGCAGGTAGTAGTGAGGAAGCTGTGTGGCTGCAGAAGGAGTTGGACAGATCAGGAGAATGGAAAAAGTGGCACATGGAAAAAAAGTGTAGCGGGGTGTATAGTCATGCATTTTGGTAGAAGAAAAGAAATAAAGGCATACACTATTTTCTAAACAGGGAGAAAATTCAGAAACCAGGAGGTGCAGAGGAACTTGGGAGTACTTGTTCAGGTTAACTTGCAGGTTGAGTCAGTGGTGAAGAAGGAAATACGATGTTATCATTCATTACGAGAGGACTGGAGTATTAACCAAGGATGTAATGCTGAAGTTTTATAGGGCATTGGCCAGACCACACTTGGAGTGCAGTGAGCAGTTGTGGGCCCCTTATCTAAGAAAAGATGCGGTAGCATTGGAGAGGATGCAGAGGAGGTTCACAAGAATTATTCCAGGATTAGCACATGAGGAGTGTTTGATGATTCTGAGCTTGTACTTACTGGAGTTTAGAAGAAACGTGGGATGGAGGGGGCGGGGAATCTCATTGAAACATCAAATATTGAAAGAAATGAGTAGAATGAATGTGAAGAGGATGTTTCCAGTAGCGGAGGAGTCTAGGATTAGAATGCACAGCTTCAGGATAGGGGGACGATCATTTAGAACAGAGACAAAGAGAAATTTCTTTAGTTAGAGGATAGTGAATCCATGGAATTCATTGCCACAGACAGCTGTGGAGGCAAGGTCATTGAGTATATTTAAAGCGGAGGTTGATAGGTTCCTCATTAATAAGGGCATCAGAGGTTGAGGGGAGAAGGCATGAGAATGGAGTTAAGAATTGTCACAATGTTGGGGGGGGGCGCTGGTAGCGGACCCAAGTGCAAGGCACAGACACTGAAGTACAAGGAACAGGACTTGACTAGAGTAGGGACGTGACAGGATACAGACAAGGAGCAGGGACAAGAACACAGACTTGGGCTAGGACATGGACTAGACAGGGAACCCAGACAAGGAACTAAGAACTAGGAGCCTGGGCTAGGGAAAGCGGGACCGGGGCTAGAAACCATGGACTAGGAGACAAGGCTTGGACTCCGAGCCAGAGACTGAACAAGGACCCAGAACCTGGGTTCTTGCCTCGGGCTTGGACCCCAGAACCAGGCAAGGACATGACATGGCTTCAGGCCAGGACGTGGCTGGGGTCTAGAGGCCTGAGCTTGGAGACAGGCTGGGGTCTTCGCTCTTGAGGCTTGCAGGCTGGGGTCTTGAAATGCGGAAGCTGATAACTTGGAGGCTGGAACTCAGAGACAGACTGGGAACTGAACATCAACATAGAGCGAGACTTATCCTTCGAAAAGCCGGGACTCATCTTTAAAAGAACACTAACTCGAGGCTGGACAGTACATAGACATAGAGCCCGGACTTATCCTTACACAAGCCGGGACTCAACTTTATCTCCACACCAATGTGGGACAGGACCAGCCATCAGGTAACGGCAGAACAGCCGGACTTACCCAACAACGGCAAAGACAAGACAAGATAGATCCCCCCCGCAGGACAACGGCAGAACGGCCTGACTTACCCCACAGAGGCGAGGACAAGACAAGACAGATCCCCCCGCAGGGCAACGGCAGAACGGCCTGACTTACCCCACGGAGGCGAGGACAAGACAAGACAGATCCCCCCGCAGGGCAACGGCAGAACGGCCTGACTTACCCCACAGAGGCGAGGGCAAGACAAGACAGATCCCCCCGCAGGGCAACGGCAGAACAGCCTGACTTACCCCACGGAGGTGAGGACAAGACAAGACAAACACTAAAGAACAACAGATCTCTGCATCAGGGTTGCTCCGAGTAGCAGTTACAGCCAGCAACCTCAGCTGGCTACAGAAATAGCCAGATCCCTACCCAGCTCGGAGGGACTGTCAGCCACTCAGATGGCCCGGGAACCAGCCAAACCCATACCACAAAGGCAGCTCCGACTACTGACAGCGATGGTTCCCCTAAAGATGGCAAGTGGCTGCTCTAGCCTTCCACAGCAGGTTGCTACCAGGGGATCTTGACAAGACAAACCAGCAGCCCATAGTTGTCCCCAGGGCTACTTATATTCCAAGCCTCAAGATGGGAATCAGGTGCCTATGATTAACTCAACCAAAACAAGAGACAGCTGGAAGACCCGGGGTCCTGAGTCCACGGACCGGACCGTGAACTGGAATGCAGACTTCACGGACCGGACCATGGCAGGGAATAACAGCAAATCAGCCATGAGGGAATGGCAGAGCAGATGCAATTGTCCAAATGGCCTAATTCTGCTCCTATGTCTTATGGTCTTAATAATATAATATTCCAAGGCATCTCAAACAGTCTAAATTTTCTCTAATTACTCAAAAGCAGTTCTTAATATAGATATTAGAGAAACAGGGTCACAAAAACTTTAACATGAAAATCAGTGGAAGTTGTGGACAGTAGAGAAGAACTGGCTGTATCACAGAACGGGCTGGAGGTAGAAAATATGTGGACAAGTTAGAGCTTATGAATCTGAAACCTTCAAGTAAAGAAAGCATTGGACTAATCAAGACTGTCAGTGAATAAAACAGTTAAAACCTGTTAACTTTAGTTATCAATACAAATAGTTCAGCATTTTCCTTGAACCATGAGGCCAGGAGGTATTTAGACAGATTGCACCCTATCAGTGTGCAATGGTGACTCGGTTAGGACTATGGTCTTTCCTTCATTAAAGCCCTTGTGGAAGCTTCACTGAACATCTGTGCATTCCTCAAATGCCATAGGTCCTTAAGACACTCCTGTGTATCCCCAGTCCTTTGTTTATACATTCTATGTTTTATTATCACCAATTCCTTTCAACCTCTGACCCATGACCTCTCAAAGTCAAGCAGCAGCAGTCAGGATTATATTGAATACCTGGAGACCCCACATAAGCAGCAGCCCACTTTACACCTGTCTGTTTCATCAGCCACGTCCTGCCTGATCCGAGAAACAATCTGTCTGCCCCATCACCCAAGACACATTGCTACTATCAAGGAGGAAGAACAGGAGCCTGGAAACACACTCAGTGCTTTAGACCAGGCAGCATCTCTAGAAAGAGGTACCGTCAACATTTCGGGCCGAGACCTTTCGTCCTGACGAAGGGTCTCAGCCCGAAACAACAACTGTACCTCTTCCTAGAGATGCTGCCTGGCCTGCTGCGTTCACCAGTAACTTTGATGTGTGTTGCTTGAATTTCCAGCATCTGCAGAACTCCTCATGTTTGCAGTGCTTTAGAAACAGCTTCATGAAGTTCAAATTTAATTATCATTCAAGCATACATGAATATAGACAAACTAAATAGTGCTCCTTCAGTGCCAAGTTGCAAAACAGCCCAAGTCTGAGCGGCATGGCTGTACAGAGATGGATAGTTGCCCTGGTTCAACTGTTTCTTTCATCGAGAGGACACCGGAAAGCAAGCCAGATTGGAGGGTCCAGCCCCCAACCCCGTATGATACCAGTGTGCCTACAGAGGCCTCTGTTCTTGCCCACACCACCTCTGGTGACTTCTCCCCTGAGCGACTACAACAGGTGACCCTGCAGTGAGGGACTAGACCTTGCCACAACAAAGGCAACACAACTCCCCCCACCATCAGTCCCGCCAATGAACCAGACATGCAGAACTCTAATTTACCATCGTCAAACGGGGCCTTGCAATCGCAGTAAAAATGTCCAAGACAATAACTCACACCGTTTCGACACAACAACGATACACAATAAGTCCAGCTCCATCGCTATCAAGCAACTTGCTGATGGGACAGTCCTGCAGTACTTGATGTTGTTGGTATCCAGCAGTGACTTGTGATTATTAAAAAATTAGTAAACGATGAACAAATACTTTTTATTAGACCTGTAGTGGCCGCTGCGTCCAAGCATGCCACCATCTTACCACCGCCATCAATTTCTGAATGAACAATGAATCCATTTACACTACCTCACTAATTTTTTTGCTCTCTTTTTGCACTACTTAATACAATTTCTTATTGTAATTAATAGTTTTTTTTATTATGTACTGCAACATACCGCAGCCTCAAAACAACATGCAACAACATCTACCAGTAATATTAAACCCGATTCTGATTCCGACAATCTGGAATTGTCATCCTCAATCCTGAGAGAATTTCTATTCTGAAATTTCTATCACGCTGTCGGAGCAGTGCTGCCAGGATAATCAAGGACACGACCCACACAGCCAACACACTTTTCATCCCTCTTCCCTCCGGGAGAAGGTTCAGGAGCTTGAAGACTCGGACGGCTAGATTTGGGAACAGCTTCTTTCCAACTGTGATAAGACTGCTGAACGGGTCCTGACCTGGATCTGGGCTGTACCCTCCAAATATCTGGACCTGCCTCTCGGTTTATTTGCACTACCTTATTTTCCCTTTTCTATTTTCTATTTATGATTTATAATTTAAATTTTTAATATTTACTATCGATTCGTACTCCAAGGAGCACGAAGCGCAGAATCAAATATCACTGTGATGATTGTACACTCTAGTATCAATTGTTTGGTGACAATAAAGTAAAGTGATATTAATAGTAACAGAAGTTATGAAAGCATAAGGACATAGATCCTGTTTGACTAGCTAAGCAGTTTTCTAATTTATCTTCATTACCTAATACTCAAGTTTAGAATGATTGGGAAAAAAACTTTGATCTATTATGGATGATTGAACCACCTAACCAGGTGAGAGAGTAATTCTACGAGACCCAAATTAGAATAACTTGAATTATAACTAATGGCTAAACACTTACTTCAGATGTCTTGGTCGCAAAGCTTCTGAGATGGGGTGGATGTTATGGAAACAAAGGTCACAACTCCTAAACCAACAAGCATGGAACAAATGGAAATACCAGGTAGGGAACTAATCTCACAATCATCATCATCATCAGGTGTCATGCCCAGTTTGAGCTTTGACTGCCATGGCCCACACACTCCTGCTTCGGGTCAAGTGGATCAATTCATTGGTATTCATTTCCAGTTCTCTGGCTGCTGTCTCCATCATTATTTGTCTTTGTCTTCCTCTTGCTTTCTTCCCTTCAATCTTTCCCATAATTACCGTGCATTCTAACTCCTCTTTCGTAATCACATGTCCAATGAAGTTACGTTGCCTTTTCATGATCTCATACATTATTTCTCTTTCTGTGTTTGCTCTGTTCATGACATCCTCATTAGATATTTGTTTCATCCATGATATTCTTTGCGTCCTCCTCAAAAACCACATCTCTGCTGCTACAATTCGTTTCCTCATGTTACTAGATATTGTCCAACATTCTGAGCCGTATAACATAACTGGATAAACGTAACATTTCAGTACTCTGAGGCGGGTTGTCATGCCTAGTTTAGTATTGGTCAGTATACCCTTCATTCTCCTAAAGGTGTTTTTTGCCATCCCTATTCTTCTTTTGATGTCCATGTCGCACCTGCCATCTGATGTCACCCAGCTTCCTAAATAACAAAAGTTCTGTACTTGTTTTATGTTTTCCCTGTTTATTCTCAACCTGCAGATAGGATTCTCCTTCTTTTTGGATATCACCATACATTCTGTCTTTTAGCAATTGATAGATAGACCCATTTTTGCACTTTCTTCAACAATTATATCAATTAAGTTTTGTAGTTCTTCTTCCATACTTGCAATTAACACAGTGTCATCTGCATATCTGAAATTTTTGATGTTTTCACCACCAACTTTGAATCCCAAGATGTCTCTTATTTTTTGTAATATTGTTTCACTGTACACTTAAATAAATCAGGGGAGGAAACACACCCTTGTCTAACGTCTCTCTTGATTTTCGTAAACTGACTCACTTCTCCATCTATTCTTACAGCGGCAGTTTGTTCCCAGTACAGATTTCTGATTAGGCAGAGGTCTTTCGAATCTAGATCTAGAGTTTTCTGTAATATTTCAAATAACTTATTGTACTTCACTTTATCAAATGCTTTTGTGTAGTCGAAAAAACAAACAAATCTTTTTGCACTTGAATAGCTCGTTCTGAAAGTATCCTTAACATCAATATTGCGTTTCTTGTACCTGTGTCTTTCACAAAACCACATTGTTCTTTACCTATTTCAGCTTGTATCTTACTTTTAGCTCTTGTCATCAAAATTCTTAGAAGGATCTTGGTGATATGACTCATTAAACTTATGGTCCTATGTAATTCACATTCTATTGCTCCAGGTTTCTTAGGAAGAGTGATAAATAGTGATTTTTTCATTTTTGCTGGTATTATTCCAGTCTCATAAATGTCATTGGTTAAATCAGTAAGTTTTTCAATTCCATAATCTTCAAGGGTGATAATTTGTTCTATTACTAATTCATCAGGAGCTGCTGCCTTTCCTTTCTTCATCTTATTTATTGCATTACGAGCTTCAGATATTAAAATACTTGGACCTTCAATGTTCTTCTTAATTTCTGGTTTTTCGCCTCCATTGTCTTCAAACAATTCCTGAATATACTCAACCATCTGTTCATAATCTCATCTTTTTCCATGATAATGGTACCGTCCTTTGCTTTCAAACATCCACCTGAAGAACAGAGGAACTTTTTACCAGTGATATTCTTGATTTGTTGATGTAACCTTCTTGGATCAGTAATAGGGATTCTTTCTATTTGCTCACATTCCTGGTTTAACCATTCTTCTTTGGCTTTTTGACATAAGCTTTTAACTTTTTTATCTAAGGACTTATATTCTATTGGATTCGCTTTCTTCTGTCTCCTTTCTTCCATTAGATTTTTGATTTCATCTGTCATCCATTTATTCTTTGTGCTTTTTTCTTTTTTAGGAATCACTGACTTTGCTGATTCTACCAAGGCATCCTTTAGAGAATTAAATTTCATTTCTACATAATTGCTATCATCTTCAACAGATTCTATTTCTAGACTTTGAAATCTATTCCTTACTTCAAATGTAAATTTTGTCTTAAGTTTTCTTCTTTAATTAATTGCAAGTAGTCAAGGGATTGTTCAGGTCTTTGCTTCTTTAGTTTTTTAAGTTTTACTTTTACATGACATACTACTGGGTTATGGTCACTATTACAGTCCGCACCTGGATATGTTTTGCATTGAGTCACTGAGTTTCTAAATCTTTGGTTTATAGTAATAAAGTCAATTTGATTTCTAATGTTATCTCCTTGACTCTTCCAGGTCCACAAGCTTCTTGGATGGTTTTTAAAGTAGGTATTCATAATGACCTGATTATTCATCTTGCACCATTCTACCCATTTCTCACCTCTTTCATTTCTTTCCCCTAATCCAAATTTTCCTAGACTATTTCCATCAGCACCTTGTCCTACTTTAGCATTTAGAACTCCCATGACAATAACAATATCTTGAGATTTGCATCCATTCTTTGCTTGTTCAAGCTCTTCACAGAATTTATCTATATCCTCAATTGTTCCATCTGTTGTTGGTGCATATACCTGTATAATTGCTAAATCAAGTGGTTGTCCTCTGAATCTAACAAGGAGCACTCTTTCTGGTATTGCCCAATGTCCTTAAACACTTTTTTCCATGTTTTCATCCCAAAAAATTCCTACTCCCTTAGTATGGGATGTTCCACAAGAATAAATTAGTGTTTTATTTCTATCCTGACATGTTCCAGCACCTATCCAACAAACTTTGCTAATTCCCATGATGTTAATCTTTAGTCTTTCTATTTCATTTATCACATTGTCCAATCTTCCTACTTGAAGTTACCCCTTAGTCATTCATTGCTCCCAGGGCCGTTTTGACCCAGAACGGTATCATCTGCAAGGGTTCTTGCTCAGGATACGAGTGAAGGCCAATGGCAGATCCAGCAGGTTCAGTAACTGAACTTATGACGGAGAAGGCGGATGAACTAGGACCTCAAATGTCAACGGCTATAGTACAGGTGGATGAACATTTGGGACGAGAAAAGGCGATTTCTTCAGTTCGCCCAGTGGTAGGCAATAGAAAACCACCGTTGCTAGATACTAGGTTTCCTAGAATCTATTTGCTAAGAAAACCATGGTCAAACTCACAAAATGTATCACACAACAACAGCGTCAAGAGGACCTTCAAGACAATTCTGAAGATGCTTCGCTCGGTAGGGTTGATTCTGGTCAGCAGGGGATCCCCGACCATCATCAAACTACTGCTCATAAAATTCAAGTAACACGAAAGAAATCTCACAATAATCAATTCAAATCTATCCCACTTGATTTTATGTACTACGGTAAAGCAAATCCAAGCCCACAATGCTTCTAACCTATCATTTTTTAATTGTTAATTATCTTAACTTTATGCCCTTTAATTCATTAACCCTAGGGAGTAGGTTTCGCTTATTAGTGTGTTATTGTGCTTAAGCACCTGAACTACTCTATTAAATAAATGGTACAAATAGAAAGCAAAAATATTGAGACAGTATTCATGGACTGTGGCAAAATCTGTTGACAGAGGGGAAGAAGCTGTTCCTACAAGAGTGTGTGTCTTCAGGCTCCTGTACCTTCTCCTTGATGGTAGTAATGAGAGGTGAGCATGTCTTGGATGGTCAGCATCCCTCACATTGCTATTAAGTAAAATCTCTCAAGTTTAATATCTTAATGAACCTGTTCTATGATCCTTTCATTGTCTTAAAGCAGGGTATGCAAGTTCATCCAACACCCAGCATCAGCTTGCAGCTGGACTTTCACAGTATTCACCCTATAAACGATTATTGATCTGGTTCAGTAGAACTACAGCTGCCTTTCTCGTCCCCTCCCACCTCCCTGAGCACAGGTGCCATATAATACTCCAATCATGTGAGCGATTTGCTGACTCTATTTCAATGAGGTCTTTCTATAAAGGTAGCCCGGCCCTAGGGAAAATCCTCCTGGTCAACTTGTCTTCTGTCAATCACTCCCAGATAAACTGCAATCTAAACCCGGGACTTCGAACGTGTTGTTTAAGATTGGCCCTAGGGTTCTACTTTCATGGTATAAAGTTAACTGAAACTCCCCGGTTTCCTCAGCTGCGTAAGTCTAGGGAAGACAGCCTCCAGCCCCGCCAAACTCGTGAGATTGAGGAGTTGTCCCACCCCAAACCCCGATTTGTGTGGATGCTGTGTAATTTGCTACCCTGTTATAAATTAGTGCCACGCAATAACAGGCAGTACACTGCGTACGACTAAAGGAATTATGTTTATGAATCTTAACTAAAGGGTTAGTAAAGAATAACAAAAAGAAAAGGGTCCATTCTAATTAAACCATCAAATGTGCACAAGTTAGAGCTCATCTTGAACTTCTCTGTCACTCATGCACTGGGCCCTCGTCAGCGTGAATGTCCACACCACCTTCCGAACGTCGCCCACAATCCATCTCGAGCAAACGGGTATCCCACCAGATCGTATGCTACGACCGGTTCTCCCCAGCGTCTTCTCTCTTCATCTCCCGCCGAGCAAGAACCCAAGACCAACCTTATTGTCCCTCACCAAGAAAACCTCCCACTAATTGGCACACGTTCCACATCATCCCTTATCTTCAACAATAACCCAAACAGGCTTAAAACAGAGCAGCTGAAAACAAACTGCTCTTACAGAATTATCAAAATGAAATACATACAGTATGAGAGTAAAAATATGAACTATGTTATGTAAATGCATTACATAACATCTACACTTCTCTGTTGTAGCATCAAGAATTACTGTTTGAGGTACTATTAGCTATCGGAAGTTTCCACCTGTGTGGGAATTTCAATCAACAGGGCATAGTTAAAAGGGTCTGGGTGAAGGGTCTCGGCCCAAAATGTCGACTGTTTATTTATTTCCACAGATGCTGTCTGACTTATTGAGTTCCTCTAGTGTTTTGTGTGCGATAGTTAAAACTGAGGCCTGCAAGAATTGCTCCAGGAAGAGGAAATCCCCTGCTCTGAAGGAATGTGGAGGCCAGATTACTAGATATATTTAAAAAGAAGATAGCTACATGTTTTAAGGTTAGGGAATGGAGGGAACTAGCATAAAAGGATTTGAGGCCTGGGGCATCATCATATTGAATGACAGGGCAGGCTTGAGGAAGTCATGTGGTTATCTTTCCCATTTTCTTCTGGTCTGCTGTATAACCTAGCAAGATTTGGATGTGACACAATAATATATTTTTTTGAGTCATTTATATCTCACTTATCCTGAAAACTATACTCCTTCAATCAAATGAAATTTTAAACTAAATAATTACATCTACATTTCCTTGGAATAAGATCTCAGCCACTGAAAAAGTGCGAGCCTGAGTGATATTCTAGCATAATTTAATTTTTCAATCATTTGCTGAAAGCTATCAAGAGAAACATTATGGTTGGGTAGTTACTGAGAAAATTGATGGTAAAGAAGTGTAGCGTGTGTTGATGACTGTTTGAATCAGTGTCATCTATCATGGGCTGAAAGAAAGGTCGTTAAAATTACCATGCAAAACATTTGTTACTTCTGGATGCTTTCCCAGTCTTAACCCCACCATTCTTTAGGGAATGATGTAATTTAAATTTAATCTCCTATTTATTGGGAACTTGGCCCAAAACTCATCTCTGGGTCATTAAAATACTTCAAGGGTTCCTAATTAATTTCAATCTGCATCACAATGTAAAAAGCAACGTAAATGGATTTGATTAGATCAAGATCTGTATTAACCTGAAACATAATTCATTTTCTAACCTGTTGATTCACCACTCCTGATAGAAAGAAAGAACCTTAATCAAGAAACAATCACGTTGTTTTTTTACTTTGATTTCCTGCGTGCACAATGTCAATTTTCTTTATAACCGACTATGTATTTACGATGAGCATCGCAGGGAGATACACCATAAACCCATCAGTCCACCAAGTAATACTGTATTGATTAGGTATTTTTTAAATTCTCTCCACATGATTCTGGTCAAGGACTGTGCTTGTCCCAGTGAGATAGTTGTGCATGTAATGACATCATTCCACATACAATGCTCATTCAGAGTGATGTTCAGAGTGATTTGTCCATCCTCTACCTTCAACCAGCCATGGGCTCCCTTCTGCTGCCTTGCTTTGAATGAAATTTACACTCCGTGTCTTTGTATCAAGTCTTTCACGCCTACCAGTATAATGATGCACAGACCCGTTCATTCTCAGAGATGAATAATGCTCTCCAGTATCTTCCCTCACAGATATGGCACCAGTAATTTCTTATCTTTGAAAAACAAGTACTCAGATAATCTGAGGTCACCTTTACTGTGCTCTGGTTTCCTCCCACAGCCCAAAGATGTACCAGTTAGCAGGTGAATTGGTCATTGTAAATTGTCCCATGATTACATTAGGGTTAAATCGGTGTTTCTGGACAGTGTGGCACAAAGGGCCAGAAGGGCCTATTCCACACTGTAGCTCTAGAAAAAAAGATTAATCTGTGATAGGACAGATACCGTGGCAGCTGCTCTTAACATCAGGTAAAGTAACAAAGCATTGTCTTTACAGTGACCACCTCCTTCATGCCTGCCAAAGCTTTTCCCTGGGTGGCGGACATTCAACACTATTTGACATCCTGAAAAAGGGTTTCAGCACAAGAAGTCAACAATTCCTTCTCCCACCCGCCACATGCAATGCAGCTTGACCCCCTGAGTTCCTCCAGCAGTTTTCTGCTCCAGATTCCAGCTTCTCTCCACTCAATATCCTCCCCTGTCAGTTGCCTCAGTGGTAACATATCTCACTCAGAGGGAGCCTAAGTCAAAGTTATAGTGTTATGTGTAAGTAAACATATGCAGAGATGCAATGAAAAGCTGACTTGCAACAGCATCATAAGCAGCATTTAGAGTCATAGAGCTAGAGAAAAGTACAGCACAGAAACAGGCTCTTCAGCCCATCTAGTCCATGTCGAACCATTTGAACTGCCTACTCCCATCAACCTGCACCGGGGACCATAGCTCTGCATTGCTACTATCCATGTACCTATCCAAACTTCTCTTAAGCGTTGAAATCAAGCTTGCATGTGCTGCCAGCTCATTCCACATTCTCACAACCCTCTCAGTGAAGAAGTTTTTCCTCACGTTCCCCTTAAATTTTTCATCTTTCACCCTTAACCATTTACCCTATCACAAAACCTATTTCTGATTTACGCAAAAATCAAGTACAACAGTGCAGCTGTAAAGTGTTCTGACAAATCCTGGAAAACACGAAATGCCAATAACAACTATCAGGCTTGGCACTTCCATCAATGCCTTCACCCTTTACGGAATCCAGTTCTGGTTTTCCTGTGGGTGACCATATGACTTACAAAGGAAACCTTCTCAAGTTTTCTACATCAATTGCTTCTCTCTGCAACTAACTATCATGGTCTATTCCTGCATCTGCAAAAATCTCTCCTTCAAAGGACAAGAACATTATCCTCTTGTCTTTCCGCCAGAGGGTACTTCTAGAGCCTGATTAACTCTCTGGTGGTAGGGCTGATCCTAGACAACATCCTCGGCCTTTGACTTACCATCTCAAAAGCTGCTACAGAAACAAGTTCTTACTGCTAAGCTCTTGAAGCTGAAGTGCATTCTTGGCATTCAGCACACTAAAGATAGGTGCTCTGCTATATTGCCCTCATTGGACACTGTGGCCTGTTCAATGCCTTATTCCAAATCATGTGGATCCAAAATGCTTCTTTGGATTATCCACATACAAGCTTGATGTTCTCGAAGCAGTGACATTAGTGAGACTTCTCTCACCGTTGTCCTTCATATGTTTCTATTTTCTCTTCAAATGCCACCAAAACAAGTTGTACTGCAGACTGCTCAGTCTCATATAGCTCCATCTGGGGTTCCCAAACTGGGGTCCATGGGCCCCTTGGTCAATGTTAGGGGTCCATGGCATAAAAAAGGTTGAGAACCACTGCATAGCATTTTCCTTATTAAACTGAACTATTCTATAAATTAAAATGCAATCTTGCCATTCACATCCTAAATCTGCATACCCATGTTTTACTTCTTTCTTAGGCCAACCCCAAGAGTACCTCAGGAGAATGCCCTAGGCCCAGGCATCTTCAGCTATTTTATCAGTGTCATTGCTTCCATCGTAAAGTCAGAGGTGAGGATGTTTGCACAATCTTAAAATTCATCGCTTTCACAATTCATCAGCAAATAAGCCAGTCCAAACGTGCAAGCAGCAAAAACTCAACAGCGTTCATATCTGGGCTGATGAGTGGCCAGAAAAATTCCAGGCCAAGACCTTTTCCAACAAGAGAGTCTAATTATTTGTTTTTGACATTAAATGGCATGCCATTGCCAGGTCTCCCACCATCAACATCCTGTGATTTACAAGTCAGTGATGTGTTTTTGGACTGATTGAGCGATCTGGCACTTGGCTGTCTCCAAGGGAGTTTGGTGAGGTTTGGAGCAGAGTGTATGGCCTGGAAGCCTGGAGATGGGGCATGAGCCCATGATCAACTCCATTGCTTCTCCCCGATAGAGGGCCGAGCAAGGTTGAAGTCGATAAGGACGAGACCGGAGAACGGGCAGATGTTCAGTGCTGTTCGCCTGCGTTAGGCAAGTCTTTTTCTCCCTCTTGCTTGCGGCTGTCAGAGGAAAGTGCGGGAGTCGTGGGATCCATGTTGCAAGGATTGATCTAAGAGGCTGTGGACATGTTTTGGGGACTTTAAGGTGCATGATGCAAGTGGTTCTGGATTCTGGTTACATTTTTATTACTGCTTTTGAGTTGTTTGATCAGGGCGATGGATGTGGTCCGGGGCATTTCAGTGAAGAATGCTTTGCCCTGCACTGGGCTATCTGCATGGCACTAAACTGAATACAACTGGACCCCTACTTTGATGTCTGATATCCACCTGCTTTTTCCTTATTTGCGCAATTTGTTCTTTTTTTGCGCATTGGGTGTTTGATGTGTTCTTGACGTTGCCATGGTGTTTCTTTGTTTCTTTGTTTCTTTGCAGGAGGACAAATCTCAGAGATGTATTCTGTAAACATACTTAAATGTACGTTGAACCTTTTAAATGGGGATTCACCAGAACTTTGCCGAGTTCGGACTACAAGTTAGGGAGTGATTAGATAGGTTGGGCATATTTTTACCTGGCAAGAAGGAGACAGTAGATTGACGTGATATATATGCAAAGACTGTGAGAGACGATAAGACATAGGAACAGAATTAGGCCATTCAGCCCATTGAGTCTGCTCCACCATTCCATCATGGCTGATCTATTATCCCTTTCAACCCCATTCTCCAGTGTTCTCCCCATTACTTTTGTCACCCTGACTAACAAGAACCTATCAACCTCTGCTTTAAATATACCAAATTACTTGGCCTCCACAGCTGTCTGTGGCAATGAATTCCACAGATTCACCACCCTAAGAGGCATAGACAGGGTAGATAAGCAAAATCATTTTCCATTGATAAGGGTATCAAAATCAAGAGAGGATGAGTCTAAAGTGAGAGAATGAGTTTTAAAAGTAGTCTGAGGGGCAGCGTTTTATATTGAGTGGTTAATATCAGGAATGCAATGCCAGAGGAAGTGATGGAATCACATAAAACTGCTACATGATGTATTTGGGCAAGTACTTGTGGGCAAGGCATAGTAGGATGTGGTTCGAATCTATGTGCATGGATTAGAATTAGAATATTCAGCAAAAATTTTGCATGGGCATGACATGAAAATTTGATTTCTGTGCTCTATAACTGTGAATCTACGTAAGCAAATTTTCCAAATTTACTCTTTTATTTCTTCTACCAAAAATGCTCCAGGCCTATTTATCATTCTATAAGGCACCTCATGCAAGGTTTATTGAGAAAGTAAGGAGGCATGGGATCCAAGGGGACATTGCTTTGTGGATCCAGAATTGGCTTGCCCACAGAAGGCAAAAAGTGGTTGTAGACAGGTCATATTCTGCATAGAGGTCAGTCACCAGTGGAGTGCCTCAGGGATCTGTTCTGGGACCCCTTCTCTTCATGAATTTTATAAATGACCTGGATGAGGAAGTGGAGGGATGGGTTAGTAAATTTGCTGATGACACAAAGGTTGGGGGTGTTGTGGATAGTGTGGAGGGCTGTCAGAGGTTTTAGCGAGACATCGACAGGATGCAAAATTGGGCTGAGAGGTGGCAGATGGAGTTCAACCCAGATAAGTGTGAGGTGGTTCATTTTGGTAGGTCGAATATGATGGCAAAATATAGTATTAATGGTAAGACTGTTGGCAGTGTGGAGGATCAGAGGGATCTTGGGGTCCAAGTCCATAGGACACTCAAAGCTGCTGCGCAGGTCAACTCTGTGGTTAAGAAGGCATACGTTGTATAGGCCTTCATCAACCTTGGGATTGAATTTAAGAGCTAAGAGGTAATGTTACAGCTACATAGAACCCTGGTCAGACCCCACTTGGAGTACTGCACTCATTTCTGGTCACCTCACTACAGGAAGGATGTGGAAACTATAGAAAGGGTGCAGAGGAGATTTACAAGGATGTTGCCTGGATTGGGGGGGCATGTCTTATGAGAAAAGGTTGAGTGAACTTGGCCTTTTCTCCTTGGAGCAACAGAGGACAAGAGGTGACCTGATAGAGGTGTATAAGATGATGGGAGGCGTTGATCGTGTGGATAGTCAGAGGCTTTTTCCCAGGGCTGAAGTAGCTAACACGAAAGGGCACAGTTTTAAGGTGCTTGGAAGAAGGAACAGAGGAGACATCAGGGCTAAGTTTTTTATGCAAAGAGTGGTGAGTGCGTGGAATAGGCTGCCAGCGATGGTGGTGGAAGTGGATACAATAGGTCTTTTAAGAGACTCCTGGCCGGTACATGGAGCTTACAAAAAATAGAGAGCTATGGGTAACCCTCGGTAATTTCTAGAATAAGTGCATGTTTGGCACAGTATTGTGGGCCAAAGGGCCTGTATTGTGATGTACGTTTTCTATGTTTCCTATGTTGCCTTAGTCTTGGGTGCTCCTGTGTATAAAACACAGTGTGTATGCCCACAATAACTCAAAGGCAAATCTGATGTTACCTTTCAAAGTATATTGGAGTGTAACCATAAGGAAGCCTTGTTATAATTACTTAGGGCTTACGATCACTGACGACTGTATACATGAATGGTCTTCTTACACATTATGGACTTGTTTCAGAGACAGTGCAGTGAGAGTTCACTGGACTGATTGCTATGTTGCCATGCTCTGGTGAAGGAAGAGTGGGGCTATATTTAGAAAGAGAGAGGAAATAAATACCCAGGAAGTCCAGGTGGTCATAAGGAGAGGATTTAACTCTACACAGACACCACCAGATGTCATAATCAAATCTGAGGCATTGAAGCTATGAGATATCTGGACTATCTGCAGCCCTGCTGTGGTGCAGTTAACACTGCCTGGATAATTAATCTGTGTTAATGAGTTTGCAGAAGAAATTTGTCTTTGTCATATACATCCTCGTATGACATACTCACTTGTCAGAAAGCACATCCTTTCTAAATTAAGGGGACCAAACCTGCTCACAATTCTCCAAGTGAAGCTTCATCAGTGCTTTATAAAGCCTCAACATTTATTGCTTTTATTTTCTAGTCCTCTTGAAGTGAATGCTAACATTGTATTTGCCTTCCTCATCACTGACTCAACCTGCAAATTAACATGCACAAGTACTCTCAAGTCCCTTTGCGCCTCAGGTTTTTGGATCTTCTTTCCATTTTGAAAATAGTTTACCCTTTTATTTCTTCTAAAGTGTATGACCACACACTTCCTGACATTGATTCCATCTGCAACTTCTTTGCCTCGTCTCTTAATCGGTCTATGTCCTGTAGTCTCCCTACTTCTTCAAAATGACCTGCCCCTCCACATATCTTCATATCTTCGGCAAACTTTGCAAAAAGTCATCAATTCCATCATCCAAATCATTGACATATAACGTAAGAAGAAGTGGTCTCAGCACAAACCCCCGTGGAACACTAGTCACCGACAACCAAAGGCTCATTTGTTCCCACACTTTGCCTCTTGCCAGTCAGCCACTGCTTTATCCACGCTAGTATATTTCCTGTAATGACATGGACTCATATCTTGTTAAGCAGCCTCATGCGTGGCACCTTGTCAAAGGCCTTCTGGAAATCCAAGTACACAACATCAATCAATTCTCCTTTGTCTATCCTGCTTGTTATTTCTTCAAAGAATTCCAACAGATTTGTCAGGTAAGATTTTCTCTTGAGGAAAGTACGTTGACTGTGACTTATTTTATCATGTGCCTTCAAGTATCCCGAACCCACATCTTTAACAATCAACTCCAACACCTTCCCAACCACTGAGGTCAGACTAACTGGCCTATAGTTTCCTTTCTTCATCCTCTTTGGAATGTATATATCCTGTGTCTTCTGAATTTCTTCCAGAAATTCCAACCTTCGCTGCTCTGCCATCATCCCTGCCAGTGTTCTTTTCCAATCAATTTTGGCCAACTCCTCTCTTATGCCTCTAATTTTTTAAAGGTTCAAAGGTCAAACTTAATATCAGAGAAATGTATACAATACACATCCTGAAATGCTTTTTCTTCATAAACATCCCCAAAAACAGAGAAGTGCCCCAAGGAATAAACAACAGTTAAACATGAGAACCCCAAAGTACTCCCCAGCTCCCCCCGCCGCGTAAGCAGCAGTGAGCAACAACCCACCATCCCCCCAACAGCAAAATAAAAGGCACATCAGTACTATCACCGAGCCCAAGCGTGTGCTAATAGCAAAGACACAGACCAAAGTTACCCCAAAGGCTTTGTATTTCATCCGAAATTCGACAACCCACAGGTTCTCTCTCTCCCTGGCAAGGGAGATGGAGGTGTCCCCCATTTTCACAGCGAGCAGAAGACATAACAACAACTGGCTGGTTTACGATGTTAAAAGTCCGTATCGTTGCTTTTTTCCTTTACTCCGCTGTAATACTGATACATCTGACCAGCTTCTCCCTCTCAAAGTTCATGGTAAATTATATCATATTGTGATTACTTGCCCTTAAGGATTCTTATACTTTAAGCTCTCTTATCAATTCCAGTTCATTGCACAAGACCCAGTTCAGAATTGCTGATCCCCTAGTGGGCTCAACCACAAGCTGCTCTAAAAAGCCATTTCATTAGCCTTCTAGAAACTCTCCTCTTGGGATCCAGCACCAAACTGGTTTTCCCCAATCTACCTACATACTGAAATCCCCAATGACTATTGTAACATTTCCGGTTTGGCATCCATTTTCTATCTCCTATTGTAATTTGTAGAACACATACTTGCTACTGTTTGGGGGTCTGCATACAATTCCCATTAGGGTCTTTTTACACTTGCATTTCATTAGCTCTATCCACAATGATTCAACACCTGCCAACCCCAAGTCACCTCTTTCTAATGATTTGATTTCACTTTTTACCAACAGAGCCACTTCAACCCCTCCATCTACCTGCCTGTCCTTTTGATACAATTTGTATCCTTGGACATTAAGCTCCCAGCTATAACTTACTTTCAGCCATGATTCAGTGATGCCTACAACATCATACATGCCAATCTGCAACTGTGCGACAAGTAAACAACAGGAATTCTGCAGATGCTGGAAATTCAAGCAACATACATCAAAGTTGCTGGTGAACGCAGCAGGCCAAGCAGCATCTATAGGAAGAGGCGCAGTCGACGTTTCAGGCCGAGACCCTTCGTCAGGACTAACTGAAGGAAGAGTGAGTAAGGGATTTGAAAGCTGGAGGGGGAGGGGGAGATGCAAAATGATAGGAGAAGACAGGAGGGGGAGGGATAGAGCCGAGAGCTGGACAGGTGATAGGCAAAAGCGGATACGAGAGGAGGATCATGGGACAGGAGGCCTAGGGACAAAGACGGGGGGGGGTGACCCAGAGGATGGGCAAGAGGTATATTCAGAGGGACAGAGGGAGAAAAAGGAGAGTGAGAGAAAGAATGTGTGCATAAAAATGAGTAACAGCTGGGGTACGAGGGGGAGGTGGGGCCTAGTGGAAGTTAGAGAAGTCAATGTTCATGCCATCAGGTTGGAGGCTACCCAGACGGAATATAAGGTGTTGTTCCTCCAACCTGAGTGTGGCTTCATCTTTACAGTAGAGGAGGCCGTGGATAGACATGTCAGAATGGGAATGGGATGTGGAATTAAAATGTGTGGCCACTGGGAGATCCTGCTTTCTCTGGCGGACAGAGCGTAGATGTTCAGCAAAGCGGTCTCCCAGTCTGCGTCGGGTCTCACCAATATATAAAAGGCCACATCGGGAGCACCGGACGCAGTATATCACGCCAGTCGACTCACAGGTGAAGTGATGCCTCACCTGGAAGGACTGTTTGGGGCCCTGAATGGTGGTAAGGGAGGAAGTGTAAGGGCATGTGTAGCACTTGTTCCGCTTACACGGATAAGTGCCAGGAGGGAGATCAGTGGGGAGGGATGGGGGGGACGAATGGACAAGGGAGTTGTGTAGGGAGCGATCCCTGCGGAATGCAGAGAGAGGGGGGGAGGGAAAGATGTGCTTAGTGGTGGGATCCCGTTGGAGGTGGCGGAAGTTACGGAGAATAATATGTTGGACCCGGAGGCTGGTGGGGTGGTAGGTGAGGACCAGGGGAACCCTATTCCTAGTGGGGTGGTGGGAGGATGGAGTGAGAGCAGATGTACGTGAAATGGAGGAGATACCTCTTGCCCATCCTCTGGGTCACCCCCCCCCGTCTTTCTCCCTAGGCCTCCTGTCCCATGATCCTCTCGTATCCCCTTTTGCCTATCACCTGTCCAGCTCTCGGCTCTATCCCTCCCCCTCCTGTCTTCTCCTATCATTTTGCATCTCCCCCTCCCCCTCCAGCTTTCAAATCCCTTACTCACTCTTCCTTCAGTTAGTCCTGACGAAGGGTCTCGGCCTGAAACGTCGACTGCGCCTCTTCCTATAGATGCTGCTTGGCCTGCTGCGTTCACCAGCAACTTTGATGTATGTTGTGCGACAAGTAAATCTACCTTATGCCATATACTGCACACATTCAAATATAACACCTTCAGTCCTGTATTCACACTTTTCAATTTTGTCTGTCTTTTGCATAGCAACATCTGCTGACTGCAATCAGCCTCTCCTTGCCCAGAGTCTCACTACACACTGCCTCTGTTTGTAAACCAACTACCTCATCTTCAGCACTATCACTCCTTTTCCAATCCACGCCAAGTTAGTTTAAACCCTCCCGAACAACCCTAGCAAACCTGTCCACAAAGGTATGGGTCTCCCTCGGGTTCAGCTGTAACCCATCTCTTTTGTACAGATCAAACCTTTTCAGCTTTCTACCTAGCTCCGTAAGATCTCCCTTCAGGATCTCCTCCCCTTGTCGTTGGTGCAAACATGTACCAAGATTTCTAGCTGCTCACCCTTCCTCTTGAGAATGCCATGGACCCAATTCGAGAGATCCCTGATCTTGGCACCTGGGAGGCAACACACCATCCAAGTGTCTCCATCGCACCCATAGAATCTTGTCTCTGTTCCTCTGTCTATGGAATCTCCAATCACCACTGCAGTCCTCTTCACCTCCCTGCCTTTCTGAGCCACAGCACCAGATGCAGTGCCAGAGACCCAGTCACTGTGGCTCCTTCCCAGTAGGCCATCCCCCTCAACAGTAGCTAAAATGGTATACTTATTATTGAGGGGAATGACCACAGGTGTACTCTGCACTGGCTCTGCATTTCCCTTCCTTTTCCTGACAGTCTCACAGTTAACTGTCTCCTGAAATCTAGGGGTGACCACCTCCCTGTAATTCCTGTCTATCACCTCCTCAGTCTGCGGAATTTGTTGTCACAGGTGACTGTGGAGACCAAGTCGTTACACATATTTAAGGCAGAGGTTGATAAATTCTTGATTGGTCAGGGCATTAAGGGATACAGGGAGAAAGCAGGAGATTGGGGCTGAGAGGAAAAGTGGATCAGCCATGATGAAATGGCAGAGCAGACTCAATGGGCCAAATGGCCTAATTCTTCTCCCATATCTTATGGACTTAGGGTCATTCTCCCATTTGAGCCAAAGGTCATCGAGCTGCATCTCCAGTCCCTTTATACATTCTGAGGAGCTGCAGCTCGGTGCACCTGGTGCAGGGGTGGTTTTCTGGGAGGTTGGCAGTCTCCCAGAATTCCCATGTCGCACACACAGTACAAAACACTGTCCCTGAAGCCATTCTCACTACACTACTCTGCCCTAACAGCTGAGGAGTGAACAAATAGGAACAAAATGAGAAACTTACCAGAGCCTAAGCCTGATGAGCCAAAGCCGCTCTACATACTGGCACACTCAAAAAAATGGCCGCTCTGCTTGCACCCTGTATCTTTTTATTCACCCTCTCTAATGAATCCCACTCAGTGATTGGTTGCAGTGCAACTTCGAGAAACTGCCGTGAAGTTCTGCCTTTTAAATCTTAATTACAGTCTGATTGAAAAGGTAGCTCTATTTATGAACTCCCACTCAGTAATTGGTTACAGTGCATATAATTGTCGGTTGACAGTTTGTCTTTAGAGATTGAAAAAAGGAGCAGGAGGGGTCAGAAATGGACTCAGTGAACTTAAGGGCAGGGTGGAAGTTGGAGGCAACATTGATGAAATCGACGAGCTCTCAGCATGGGTGCATGAAGCAGTGTGAGGCAGGATTTGATAATGTTTCATCACCAACCTCTCAAAATACTTCAGCACAGTGGATGTGAGTTTTACTAAATGATAGTCTTTGAGGCACATTGCCACGTTCTTCTTTGGCACTGGCATAACTGAAGCCTGCTTGAAGCGGGTGGGTATCTCGGACTGCCAAAGCAAGAGGTGAACAGTGAACACTCCACCCAGTTTATCAGTACAGGTGTTTAGTACTTTGCCAAGTACCCCATCCACGCCTGCTGCTTTCTGTGAGTTACCCTCCTGAAGGATGCTTGTACGTCAGCCTCAGAGACTGAAATCACAAGAACACTGGGGGCTGTGGGATTTTGTGATTGTTTCTCTGTGTTTTGATGGTCAAAGTGAGCATAGAAGGCTTTGAGCAACACAGACAAAATGCTGGAGGAACTCAGCAGGACAGGCAGCATCTATGGAAAAAGGTACAGTCGGCGTTTCGGGCTGTCCTGCTGAAAGGTTTGCTGCCTGGCCTGCTGAGTTCCTCCAGCAATCTGTGCGTGTCGTTTGGATTTCCAGAATCTGCAGATTTTCTCTT
Source organism: Mobula hypostoma (assembly GCF_963921235.1). NCBI lineage: Eukaryota > Metazoa > Chordata > Chondrichthyes > Myliobatiformes > Myliobatidae > Mobula > Mobula hypostoma. The sequence goes on from NC_086103.1 coordinate 159,674,732, forward strand.
GTTTATAGAAGGCTTTCAGCTTATCTGGAAGCGAAGCCCTGTTGTTGCCTATGTCATTTGATTTTACTTTATAAGAGATGATACCATTCAGCCTTGCCACAACCGTCAAACATCCTTCATTGATTCAAATTTAGTCCAGAACTCCAACTTCACCCATGAGATGATTTTCCAAAAATCATACCTGGACCTCCTGTAACTTGCTTAGTTACCAGAGTTGAATGCCTCTGATCCAGCACTCAGCAGATTGTGGATATTATTGATTTAATTTAAAGTACATTCAGCCCCCCCCCCCACACAAACACACACACTCACTATTAATTACATAAGAGTTAAAGCAGCTAGAGCTTTCATTGAAATATTGAGGACAAAAAACTCCACCAATTGCATTCTGTAGCAAGATATTCAGACAACAAACTTCCCTCTGAACGAGTCCTTTCATCGTAACCCAAAACAAAGGCAGCAGCACAAGAAGCAGAATCGATAAATGATTGGCAGGACACCTTCCTATCTTATCTCTTGAGTGGGAACAGTCCTATTGGTTTTAAGGAACGTAATAGAACACAACTTAACACTGTCTATGAAAGCAAGAATGAAAAGCCATTGATTGGTTTATTATAATAAATAATTTATTACAAATATAGCATATGTTGATACGTCAAAAAATCTTAACTACTTGACCATATTACCATGTCTGCCTGATCAAGAAGAGTCTCGGGATGCCCTGCTTGAAACCTGTACTCACATTACTTGTGTGGGAACAATATTTTGCATTAGTCACACTCTGAACTAACACAGAAATAAACATCCCAAACAATGTTTTGATTGTAATACTCAGGTACTTAGCCATACTCCAGGATTTCATAGCCATGAAATGGAAACCGAGCGATTAGCTTTACTTTCAGGAAGTGACCTTATTCTTTTGCTCCTGCAATTATTGTTAAAGAATGCAATATTTCCTCATGTGGGTCAAGGGTAACAGAACGGGCCCCAGTGTTTCCCAACTAAATCTTCAGGTCTCAGAGCATAGCAAAGAATGCTATGGATGGCTAACAATTATAAGCAATAGGCACACTGATTGTGTTGTTTTGGCATAGGGTCATACAACATAGAAACATACCCTTTGTCTGTCAACCACCCATTTACAATTATCCATGCTTTTATTCTCCTCACACCCCCATCAATTCCCCCTGGATTCTAACACTTACCTACACACTAGGACAACTGACCTTGGCCAACATGCCTACCAAGCCATATGTCTGAGATCTGGGAGGAAAGCAAGCACAAAGGAAGCCCCCAGGGACAGAGGGTGTTCAAGCCACACACAGACAGCACCAGAAACCAGGATTGAACCTGGGTCACAGGAGCTCTGGTCCTAACAACTCTGCTAAAGACACTTCCATTCACATCCGTCACGGGTTTAACATCGAATCCTATTTAACAAAATTTTATTTGTGAACTATCTTTGATATATGCAGGATAAAAGCAGCTTAATCAGTTTATTATTATCACTTGCATGATAATATAATGAAAAATATGTTCTGCATTCCATTATGGAGCCTGAGGAATACAGCAGGGAAACAAACCCCTCCAGCCCAAAAGGCTCATACCACCCGTAGAATCCCCCCCTACTAGTCCCAGTTGCCAGCATTTTGCTCATAACCCTCCAAACCCTTCCCCTCCATGCACCTATAAAATTCCTCATAAGTGTTGCAGTTGTACACTTAACCACTTCCTCTGGCAACTCATTCCAGAAACTTACAACCCTAGTGTGTAAAGACGTTAGCTCACAGGTCTCTTAAATATCTTCCCTCCTATCTTGTACGTGTGGTATCTGGTTTTGGACTCTCCGCCTTATCCAACCCCCTCAAGACGTTATAAGCTTCCGAGGTTAGCACTCATACCTCAGCACTCCAGGGAATAAAGATCCAATACAACCAAGCTTCCCTTATAGCTCAAGCCCTCCAGTCCAGACGACATCCTTGTAATCTCTTTTGAATTCCCTCCAGTTTGACAGTCTCTTTTCTACAACAGGGTGACCAAAACTGTAAACAATACTCCAGGTGCAAGACTTGGGACTGCAACGTGAAGTCCTAATTCCTAAACTCGATGCCTAAACTCAGCTACCAGAGAGGGGAGGGGTGGTCGCTGGTGAGAACTCTCTGCTGTCAGAGAGTGGAGAGTGCCTTTGATCACCGGTGAGATCACTCTGCTACGGAGAGAGGACACTGCCTTTTGATTGCTGGTGGGATCACACGCCACCAGAGAGGGAAAGGCCTGCCTCCGTACCAGGAAAACATTACTCAAGTTTTCTGCATTTTAGATATGGACGGACTATAGACTACTTTTTTAGTCATAATTCTTTATATTCTGCGCTTTTTGCTCAATCGTTCTCATTTTTTTTTTGCATGTGGGGCAGGGGATTTGGGGATCAATGTACCGGTTCTATTTTTGTTCATTCTTTTGTGTGGGGGAAAGTATTTGGCGTTGACGATCATGCTGCTATCCTTTTCTTTCTTGATTTTGTGGTTATCTGGAGAAGAAGAATTTCAGAGTTGTATACTTTGGTAATAAAAGAACCTTTGAACTCAGTGACTGATGAAGGCCAGCATGCTGAACATCTTCACCACCCTGTCTCTGTAGCGGTTTTCAGAAAACTGTGCATTTTTACTCTGAGGACGCTCCGTTCTACAGCATTGACAGTGCCCTGCCATTCACTGTATCTGTCCCACCCTGGTCTGAGTTTTGAAAATGCATTATCTCACTTATCCAAGTTGAAATCCATTTGCAATTCCTTATCCAACCTCACTAACTGATCAAGATCTCTAATTCATTGTAACCTGCTTCACTATCAGCAATACCCTATTTCGGGTTCATCAGTAAACTCACTAATCATGACAATAATATCCCAATCATTTACACAAATAATGGATAACAAAAGGTTCCAACACCCACCACTGGAGCATTCCACCAGTCAACCCTTCAAGCAGAGAATCAACCTTGCATTATCATCTTCTGCTTCCTATCATTAAGCCAATGCTGAGGCGGAAGGAGAAAATGGCAGCGCGACGCAGCGTGCACAGCTCTCCGGTGAAATGATATCGTATCTGTTAAATAGGGGCCGTGGACAATTCTGATTTGATGAAGACAGATGTGAGAAGCAGAGGAACATTTGGAGAAATTTTTGAAATGCCTGGTTCGCTGCTGTTGTTACTGTGCATTCGAGAATCTTTGGAGGGTAGGCCCCAAAATCCCCGGCTTTGCCTGCTGCTGGCAACTGAGGCTGATGTCAAAGCGTTTGGATAGAGATGGTGCTCGGTACTCGGTGTCAGAGGGCTGATCAGAGCCCGAAGTTTTCGGACGACTCAGAGTCGGACTGTGGTCGGGCATGGCAGGAAGAGTTTTCTTCCTTCTCCCGTCTGCACGAGATGTGGGACTTTCGAGAAACTTTGAACTTTTTTACCGTGCCATGGATTGTTCTTCATCAAGTTGTGGTATTGTTGCACTGTTGTAACTATATGTTATAATTATGTGGTTTTGTTAGTTTTTCAGTCTTGGTCTGTCCTGTGTTTTTGTGATATCACACTGGAGGAATATTGTATCATTTCTTAATGCATGCATTACTAAATGACAATAAAAGAGGACTGCGTGTCCTCATAATCTAATCTAATTCACCTCACTAGCTCCCCCATGCAACCGAGCTTTTTAGATCAGCCTGTCACATGGGACCTTGTCACATGCCTCACTCTGGTCCATATAGACAATACCCACTGCCTTATCTGCATCTATCCTCTCAGTTACCTTTTCAAAATTCCAAAAGATTTGTGGAACAAGACCTCCCATGCACAAAACCATGCTGGCCAAGTGATCAGGCCTTAACTATCCAAGTGAAGATCTTTTCCTTCAGAATTCCCTCCAGTAAAGTCCTACAACTGAAGTCAGGCTCAGAGGCCTGTAGTTCCCTGGCTTGCCCTTACTACACTTTCTTGAACAATGGAATAACATTAGCCACTTCTGGAATGTTACCAGAGGAAAAAGATTATACAAATATCTTTACAAGGATCTCGATAATTTCTTCCCTGGCCTTCCATATGTTCCATATGTACTTGGTCAGGCCTTGGGGATTTACTTCAAAGCTGCAAACACCTCATTCTCATAATATGCGTATCATCCAGTTCCTCACTATTATCGTCCTAATTTCTTTGGAATCTGTGTCATTTTCCTTCTATAGAACCTCATCCCTTGTTCTATTGATGATGTTTATACCAACATGCATAACAACCTCTGACAGCTTACTCTCCCTCTCAAGAATTTTCTGCAGTCATTCAGAAACATCCTTCACAGCCAGGAGGCAATACTTCATCCAGACAGGAACATCCTGTTGGTCCCCCTTATTATCAAGTCCCCTGCGCTATCACTCTGTCTGTCTGACTATACCTTTTTACTTTTGAGCCAGTCACAGTGCCAGAAACTGGACCATTGTCACTAGACCCCAAAGGAATTTGACCCTCAACAGCATCCAGAGGTGTATATATATATATATATATATATATATATCTCTCTTTTAGAGGGTGGAATGGCCATACCGGAAACCTGCACAGACTGATTACTCTCCTTGCCTTCCTGATGGTCACCCTGTACCTTGGGTGTCACTATCTCAATAGAAGTCCCACCTGTGAGGCTCTCAGCTCCCCAGATCGTCCATCTTACAGAGGGAAAATTCCACTTCCTGCCTGCACTGATCAAGAACTAATGGCTAACAACAAAATCCTACCTGTGCCTTATCACTGAAGCATTTTTTTTAAACTGCTCTCTCTCCCCAAACCTAAGCCACTTACTCTATCTCTTAAGCCGAGGCCTCAACTTCTCCACTCTTCTTCTGACTTTTAATCGCGGTTGGCAGTCCAACTTAAAGGTGCATTACTGCTACCAACTAGACTGGAGTGTGGTGTAGAGAATTGGGAAATAAAACCTTTACTAGTTCTTTATCAAATGAAAACTAAATTGCCCCAAAAAGCCCTATAGGTTGTAAATAATGAAAGACAATATTGTGAATTAAATTAAAGTCACTTCCATAACTTAATAAGGTTTTTAAATGAAAACTATCAACCTCCAAGAATTGAAGCCTGCATTTGATTTCTTTCAACCTTAATATGCTTCACACTGTAATAGAATGTGTTTAATTGTTTCATGATGACAAAATCTGCACAACCCAGAGTGATGATTTCCAACAAGACATAAGGAATAGTTAAGCATAGCGATTCAGGAACAGCTTCTCCCCTTCTGCAATCCAATTCCTAAGTGGACCTTGAACCCTTGGACACTACCTCACTTTTTTAATATATGGTATTTCAGTTTTTTGCATGTTTTAATCTATTCAATATACATACACTGTAATTGATTTATTTATTATTATTCGCAAACACGAGGAAATCTGCAGATGCTGGAATTTCAAGCAACACACATAAAAGTTGCTGGTGAAGGCAGCAGGCCAGGCAGCATCTATAGGAAGAGGTACCTCTTCCTAGAGATGCTGCCTAGCCTGCTGCCTTCACCAGTAACTTTTATGTGTGTTGCTATTTATTATTATTGTTACTTTTATTTCATTTTTTTCTATGTTATGTATTGTATTGAACTGCTGCTGTGAAGCTAACGAATTTCACGTCACATACCGGTGATAATAAACCTGATTCTGATTCTAATAGTATGCCCAATTCTAAGAGAGTCGATATAATACAATCCCTTCTTATTTTCCACCCTTCTCTCATTAACCCAACAGTTTTAAGTATTGTGTAAAGGTGTCTTCCCTTATGCCCATTATCCTATGTCTTACCATAACCCCATAATTCTTAACCCTACCGATCCCTTAGCTTCTGATTTGCTAAGTGGAAGGTCTATATCCACAGTTGAACTTTTAACAGCTTTTTTAGCTAAGCAATCAACCCACTCATTCCCCTCAACACCTCTATTTGTGGGAACCCATAAGAATCAGGCATATAAACCAATACTTTGAACATAATATCCCCCACTCAAGCATTATCTGCTCCGCTTGACCCCAGCTTCATTTTATTGGCTGCTGTTAAATAGTTAATCAGCCAATCAACTATTAACTAACAACTTGCTAGTGTGCCTCCTTTAGAGTTTGTTAAGTGAAACACAGCAGCAAGTCCCAAGACCTACCTCTTTTAAAATTTGCAGGACATCTTGTCTACTTTCTCTGTAACTGTACCACTTTATTCTGCACTCTGTTATTGTTCTTACCTTGAGCTACCTTAATACACCGTTGTAATGAAATGATCTGTACCGACAGTATGCAAAACAAGACTTTCACCATTCCTCAGTACATGTGACAATAATAAACCAAATTAATTTAATCTGGTTTTATTCTGCAAACTTACTTCAGAGATGCTTTATACGTAGAGTTTTGTTAACCTTTGACATATGATGATTAAGAAAGGAGACACCCCAGGCAGAATTGTTGGGGTCAGAGCTCCAGTGATCCAGGTTCAATTCTGACTTCTGGTGGGGTGGGTGTGGAGCTGGCCCACCCCCTCTATGACCCTGTGAGTGCTTCAGTGTCCTTCCTCATCCCAAAGACATGTGACTTAGTAGGCAAATTTGCCACTCTAAGTTGTTCTATTGTGCAGATAATAATTATTAATAACTTGCTACTAATCATAATCAAAAAATATATACGAAATGCAACTGAAACCCATTATCAGTTGTAATTTATAAACAGAATATAACTGGTATTCTCTGTAAGTGTCAGATCTTATTCATCGCTATGATTGAATGGCAGTCTTAGTTATGTCATTCAGTCAGATCTGAATGGTTGATGTCTGAGGCTGAGAGCAATCAGCTATTCAATCGTAGATATGAATATTCAGAGTCCTGTATTGCCAATCACGCTCTTGCTTGTCCTTACCTGTCTGCACTGGTCTGACAGTTCGTGCACCAATCACTGTAGTTTTAGTGTCTAGATGCACACTCCGGCACTCCCCAGCTCTTCATTCAGGCAAACATTTCTTACAATTTTACCTATTGAGCCATAGCTATAGTGTATTTAATATTTCAGTAATATTTGATTAATATTGTAAATGTATTGTTGGATTAAGCATTACTTGTTTAAATAATTCATTACAGGCATATGTCATCATGCTACCATGTTATGTGTGAGCATCTCACTCCAGTAGAACAAAGTTATTCCCAGCTCCATGCTCTTCTTTTCATTAATTTCATGTTTTAGAGTGACAAAACATAACAGTGGCGATGAGAAAGTTTTAAAATAAATCCGAGATGACAACCTACTTGTTGAAGTGGAACGCAGTTTTCTTCTTTGGAAGGGAGAGAGAGAGATGTTCAAGTAAAAAATATGTAAGCACCTGTTTCTTCACAAGGAGAGAGAGAGAGAGACATTCTTAAATGTCTTTTAAGTTAACTTATAAGTTAATATTTAAGTCAACAATCTTTAAAATGTACTTCTTTATAATTGTATAGAAACATAGAAACATAGAAAATAGGTGCAGGAGTAGGCCATTTGGCCCTTCGAGCCTGCACCGCCATTTATTATGATCATGGCTGATCATCCAACTCAGAACCCAGCCTTCCCTCCATACCCCCTGACCCCTGTAGCCACAAGGGCCATATCTAACTCCCTCTTAAACATAGCCAATGAACTGGCCTCAACAGTTTGCTGTGGCAGAGAATTCCACAGATTCACCACCCTCTGTGTGAAGAAGTTTTTCCTAATCTCGGTCCTAAAAGGCTTCCCCTCTATCCTCAAACTGTGACCCCTCGTTCTGGACCTCCCCAACATCGGGAACAATCTTCCCGCATCTAGCCTGTCCAATCCCTTTAGGATCTTATACGTTTCAATCAGATCCCCCCTCAATCTTCTAAATTCCAACGAGTACAAGCCCAGTTCATCCAGTCTTTCTTCATATGAAAGACCTGCCATCCCAGGAATCAATCTGGTGAACCTTCTTTGTACTCCCTCTATGGCAAAGATGTCTTTCCTCAGATTAAGGGACCAAAACTGCACACAATACTCCAGGTGTGGTCTCACCAAGGCCTTGTACAACTGCAGTAGTACCTCCCTGCTCCTGTACTCGAATCCTCTCGCTATAAATGCCAGCATACCATTCGCCTTTTTCACCGCCTGCTGTACCTGCATGCCCACTTTCAATGACTGGTGTATAATGACACCCAGGTCCCGTTGCACCTCCCCTTTTCCTAATCGGCCACCATTCAGATAATAATCTGTTTTCCTATTTTTGCCACCAAAGTGGATAACTTCACATTTATCCACATTAAATTGCATCTGCCATGAGTTTGCCCACTCACCCAACCTATCCAAGTCACCCTGCATCCTCTTAGCATCCTCCTCACTGCTAACACTGCCACCCAGCTTCGTGTCATCCGCAAACTTGGAGATGCTGCATTTAATTCCCTCATCCAAGTCATTAATATATATTGTAAACAACTGGGGTCCCAGCACTGAGCCTTGCGGTACCCCACTAGTCACCGCCTGCCATTCTGAAAAGGTCCCGTTTATTCCCACTCTTTGCTTCCTGTCTGCTAACCAATTCTCCACCCACACCAATACCTTACCCCCAATAACGTGTGCTTTAAGTTTGCACACTAATCTCCTGTGTGGGACCTTGTCAAAAGCCTTTTGAAAATCCAAGTATACCACATCCACTGGTTCTCCCCTATCCACTCTACTAGTTACATCCTCAAAAAATTCTATGAGATTCGTCAGACATGATTTTCCTTTCACAAATCCATGCTGACTTTGTCCGATCATTTCACCGCTTTCCAAATGTGCTGTTATCACATCCTTGATAACTGACTCCAGCAGTTTCCCCACCACCGACGTTAGGCTAACCGGCCTATAATTCCCCGGTTTCTCTCTCCCTCCTTTTTTAAAAAGTGGGGTTACATTAGCCACCCTCCAATCCTCAGGAACCAGTCCAGAATCTAACGAGTGAAAAATTATCACTAATGCATCCACTATTTCTTGGGCTACTTCCTTAAGCACTCTGGGATGCAGACCATCTGGCCCTGGGGATTTATCTGCCTTCAATCCCTTCAATTTACCTAACACCACTTCCCTACTAACATGTATTTCACTCAGTTCCTCCATCTCACTGGACCCTCTGTCCCTTACTATTTCTGGAAGATTATTTATGTCCTCCTTAGTGAAGACAGAACCAAAGTAATTATTCAATTGGTCTGCCATGTCCTTGCTCCCCATAATCAATTCACCTGTTTCTGTCTGCAGGGGACCTACATTTGTCTTTATCAGTCTTTTCCTTTTTACATATCTATAAAAGCTTTAATGCAGTGTTTGATCTGATATTTCTTGCCGACAGGCAATTGCCAGGGGCAGTAAATCACACAGCATTCACACAGACTGAGTGTTGGTTGAACAAGACATCCCAACCTCACGGTTCTGGCAGGACCAAAGTCATATACACCCTAGACGTATGAAGTCTGTGGAAGGTAGGTTTCTCGCTGTGGAGTCCAGTGGCTGTTAGTGAGGGGCTAACAAGCCATATTTCTAGAGATGCCCAGTAAAAAGGGGTTTCATATGGGAAAGAGTTTACCCTCACTACAGATCAACCACGCGTGTCCATTTTCAATCCACAGAAGGGTGTTCCACTAACAGCAGCAGCCCAAATGCACAGATGGGTCTGTTTCTTGGTGGACACAATTATAAGATGAAATTCAAGAGGACAACTAATTAGGGAAATGCCGAAGGATTGTCCTGTTCACCCTTGGGAAAAGGAAATACAATACCTGGAACACTTACAAAAGTGGACACACCTCTTGACGTACTCTCTCTAATGCAAATCAAAAGTCTCCCTATTATAGGAGAGATGATCCAAAGGGAAACCGGAAAAAATCCCACACTCTCAGATCTATATGGCCACTCAAAATGGCTGGGATATGCAGCAGAAATTCTAGTTTGCCTATTTTTACCGGTGCCAGGATGAACTTGCCCTTGACAGGGTTTGTTTTATGTGGAGATTGAGATTTATTGTACCATCCAAGCTGAGAGCTGAAGTGTTGGAACATCTACATGCCGGTCATCTTGACATGGTTAAAATGAAAGCATTGGCACAAAGGTTTGAGTGGAGGCCCAGGATAGATCAGCAGATCGAGCAGCATGCCATGTATGGTTCAGGATGCCAACATGTCCAGAAGATACCAAGGGCACCACCTCTCCAACCCTGGGAATGACCAGCATTACTCTGCCAGAGGATTCATGTGGATTTTGTTGGACCTTTCATAGGCACAAATTTCATGGTAGTAGTGGATGCAGCTCCAAAGTGACCTGAGGTGTTCGCCAGTAGCCCCCACTACAGCCTCGCACGCTGTTGATGTGCTGAGAAACCGCTTCTCAAGAACTAATGTTCCAGAACTCTTACTCAGTGACAATGGACCACAGCTTCCTTTAGAACAGTTGCAGTCATTCCTGAAAACGAATGGAATAAGGCATTATATTTGCACCATACCACTCAGCTACAAGTGGTTTGGCTGAAAGATTTGTTCAGAGACTAAAGAACACACTGCGAGCAATGTCAGCAAAACATACTACACTGACACTGAATTAGAAACTTGCCAATGTTCTCCTTGCATATCGCATTAGGGATATTCCACAACTAACAACTCAGTAACTATGCTGTTCCCAGGTCATCCCTTGTGTTCACACCTGGATCCCCTCAAAACCAATCTCAGAAGGAGTATGCAAGACAAACAGCAGAGCAAACTGAAGGCTCCTCAAACAAGGAGGTTCAATGTTTCACTCCTGGACAAGCAGCCCTGGTGAGGGACTACAGAGATGATCAAAAGTGGGTACTTGGCAAGATTAAGGACAGAACTGGGCCACTCTCTTACACAGTGGAGATTGTGTCTGCTGTCATCTGGAGACGACACATTGATCAGTCGGGGAGATCAGCGTCAATTGTTCGAGAGGAAAGGTGTCCAGAGCTGTCAGAACTACATCCTGCAGTCCCAGAGTCAACTCCTACAACCACCACGGAGGAGGCCCCAGAACCTGAGAGTGACCTCCCTTGTCAGGAAAAATTTAACCCACAAGAGTAAGGAATCCTCAACAGCAATTAAATCTTCAGGCCTGAATGGGACGATTTAAAATTTCCTATGCTGTGAATATCTATATAGTAGTTGTATTTATATAGGAAACAGTATACATTGGGTTGAGATGTGTTCTATATTGAGTTTAGCTTATAGCAAGGTGGAGTGTAGTGTATTTAACATTTCAGTAATATTTAAGTAGTATTGTAAATATATAGTTTGATTAAGCAGTATTTGTTTACATAATTCGTTATGGGTTATATGTAAGAAGTATATGAATGGCACATGTCAATATTTCACCACATGACTTAAGGGCACTTTACTGAAGTAAAGCTAAGTGTACATAAGTTATACCTGGCTCTTGTGTTTTTCTTTTGATTATTTTTTTATTTTTTGGAGTTACAAACCATAGCAATAATCTCCAGCAGTCCCTTTGACTGTCAACTAAACCAGGAGTACACTTGTCTGTTCGGGTAGCGGGCTCAAAGTTGAGTGTTGTGGTTGGTGCAGACCACATTTGGGAAGGGATAGTGAAGCAAAAGCTGATTATTTTCATGTCCAGTTAATGCTTACTTCAAGCTTGAGTCCTGGATGCATTCAATCAGTGGCCATTTTATTAGGTACACCTGTATACCTGCTCATTAATGCAAATATCTAATCAGCCAATCATCTGCCAGCAATACAATTCATAAAAGCATGCAGACGTGGTCAAGAGATTCAGTTGTTCAGACCAAACATCAGAATGGGGAAGATATGTACTCTAAGTGATTTTGACTATGGATTAATTGTTGGTGCCAGACAGGGTAGTTTGAGTATCTCAGAAAATGCTGATCTCTTGGAACTTCCACACACAACAGTCTCGAGGGCTTACAGAGAATTGTGCAAAAATTTTAAAAAAAATCTGGTGAGTGGCAGTTCTGTGGGCGATAAAGCCTTGTTAATGAGAGAGGTCAGAGAAAATTGTCCAGACAGGTTCAAGCTGACAGGAAGGCGACAGTAACTCAAATAACCAAGTGTTGCAAAATTAGTGTGCAGAAGAGCATCTCTGAACGCACAACACATTGAACTTTGAAGTATATAGATGGTCTGCATCAGCAGGGGAGCACACCGGGTTCCATTCTTGTAACTAACAGAGTGTATGTGCCAACTAATTCAGCAATATATGCATAACACATTGGTTAATTAGATACCTACCTTATGAAATAACAGATGCAGACTTAAAAGTTTGGGCCTTAAAGTTTATAGAGAGAGCAGGTGCTGTGAGAGGCTGTTACTGTTACAGAAATTAATTGTTTTTGCGAGATCATTATGCAACTGCTGTAGCAATATTTATTTCCTTACTTTTATGGACTGTTGCATGTCAAGATGTACCTGCCATGTACCAGTCTCTGCAGGCCTCTCAGAGGCTGAAGGTAATGACAGGCTTGTCATTCAAAGGACAATTAACCATAGGAAGCTCACCAAGACAAAGTAGACATTGACAAGTGAAAGATTAACTGTCAGATGTTTGCAGCCCTCGCCTTAGCTGGACTCCCACACAATCAGAGCCACACTAAGCTGCTGTCTTTTGTGACCTGATCATTTTCTACATGAGGGATTTGTTGGAGAAAAGGCCCAGAAAAAGCAGATACTACTGTGGGAAATTAGTAACCTTTGGAAAATGATTTATATTTCAATGGAGCCAAGCACACCTGCACCCAAACATTCCTTGTGCTGCGGCATTGTTGCTGAATGACTTTTATCTACAGTTTCTGGGATTTTGGTTACTAAAACAGAAACTTATCTCTCACCAGTACAACCAGTAATGAGGAGAAAAGATCAGGTGGATATTTAGCCCAGCATCTTTACTGTGGTATGGATGACCTATGATCTATATATTTTTTAATTTCCTTTGTCCTATACACTTTAATACTACTTTTTAACAAAAATCTACTGCATGAAAATTTACAAATGATCTAGTATCCAGTTCTAAATTTCCAGCAGCCTCCGCATAGAAGCATTTCCTAATTTTATTCCTGAATGACAAGGCACTAACCTCTGGATTAAACAGTCCAGTCCAAGACAAACAGACCATTCCATGGCAATTTTTTCCCTTGTTTCGTGTCTGTAAGTCACTTATTTCCGGAGTTCAACACGATTCTGGGCATTTCAGGGTGGAATTGCACGGCTGGCCGCTCCCAGTTTTAAATCTCTGCAATTTCCTTGTCAGTCATGTCCGAGATGGTTTCATAGAGTCATAGAGCCAGAAAGAACAGAAGGACACAGCACAGATGCAAACCTTTGGCCCATCACATACACATCAACCATCAACCACCTAGTTACCTTAATCCTATATTAATCCCATTGATTCTTCTCCTCACTTGGTCACCGCCCTCCACAATCTACCACTCAGCAGCACAGTGCAATACATAAAAGCATTGCTATAGGTTAAAAATAAATAATCCGTGCAAAAATAGAGCAAAATAGTGAGGTGGTGTTGATGTTCAGAAATATAATGGCAGAGGGGAAGATGCTGTTCCTAAAACATTGATGTATTTCCTCAGTCTGCTGTCCCTCCTCCCTGATGGTGGTAATGAGAAAAGGCTATGTCCTGGGTGATAAGGGTCCTTAATGATGGGTGTCACCTTCTTGAGGTACTACCTTTTGAAATGTTCTTGATAGTGGGGAGGCTAGTGCCCATGATAGACTGGGGGTCGTAGGTTTTTGATCTTGTGCATTGGAGCCTCCATACCTGGCAATAATCAGTCAGGATGTTCTCCATAGAACATCTGTAGAAACGTGCACGGGTTTTTGGTGATATGGCAAAGCTCCTCAAACTCCTAATGAAGTACAGTCGCTGATGTGCCTTCTTTGTGATGGCATCAATACACTGGGCCCCATGATAGATCATCTGAGTGGCTGATGCCCAGGAACTTGTAACTGTTCACCCTTTCCACTGCTGACTCCTCAGTGAGGATTGCGTATGCTCCTGTGGTCCACAATCAATTCCTTTGTCAAAGACCAGCAGGCCTTTGGGATGTGGGAAGACAGCAAAGCACCCAGAAGAAACCTATGCAGTCACAGGGAGAACATACAAACTCCACATTGACTTCACCTAAGGTCAGGATTGATCTGGGTCTCTGACGCTGCATGGCAGTGGGTATACTTCCGGTCCACTGTGCACCATGCATTGTTCCCATTGCCTGGGGAATCAACTAATATTGTTACAAGGATAGTGCTTGTTCCTGCCCCATACTTCCTATGTACTATGAACTTCTTTGTTGGTTAATCTGGGGTCAGACAAACTTTCATAGCAGATTTACAGCAGTTTACATCTTAATACGGGCAATCAATGCAGGTAAAGTTCCTTTACGCATATTCTTCTAGGCTTACTTAATCTTCCCCAGCTGACTGGCACAGTCTAAGCTGCAGCAGTGCCTGCTAAGGGAGGGACTGAAGATTGGTGTGGCCGAGGATCACAGGCTAGGAACCAATGGATACTGTAGGGCGGACCCCTGCGCAACAGCCTTCTCGAACCCTTTAAAGGGGTGTTGTTTAAAGAAGAAATCTGAATGGTACTGAGGCATTGTCAGAGAATATATTGCATTGAAAGTACCTGGTTCTGGTGAAGGGTCTCAGCTTAAAAAGTCATCCCCTTATTGAATCATTGGAAAGAGATGACATAGGATCAGAAGGTGTAGAGTCTCTATGGGTTGAGTTAAGAAATGGCAAGGGTAAAAGGACCCTAATGGCAGTTGTATACAGGCCTCCAAACAGCAGCCAGGATGTAGATTACAAATTACAGCAGGAGATGGGGAAAGCATGTCAGAAAGGCAATGTCATGATAATCGTTGGGGATTTTAACATGAAAGTGGATCGGGAAAACCAGATCAGTACTGGACCTCGAGAGAGAGAATTTGTAGAATGTCTAAGGTATGGTTTTTTAGAACAGCTTGTTGTTGAGCCCACTACGGGATCGGCTATGCTGGATTGGGTGTTGTGCAATGATCCGATGGTGATAAAAAAGCTGAAGGTTAAGGAACCCTTACGGAACAATGATCACAATATGATCGAGTTCACATTGAAATTTGAGAGGGAAAAGAAAAAATCCAATGTGTCGGTATTTCAGTGGAATAAAGGAAATTACAATGGCATGAGAGGGGAACTGGCCGAAGTTGACTGGAAAGGGACATTTGCAGGAAGGACAGCAGAGCAGCAATGGCTGGAGTTTCTGCAAAAAATGAGGGAAGTGCAGGACAGATATTTTCCAAATAAGACGAAATTTTCTAAGGGAAGAAGGACACTACCATGGCTGACAAGTGAAGTCAGAGCCAAAGTAAAAGCAAAAGAGAGAGCATACAAAGAAGTCAGATCTAGAGGGAAGATAGAGGATTGGGAAGCTTTTAAAAACTTGAAGGAAACTAAGAAGGTCATTAGGAAGGAAAAGATGAATTATGAGAGGAAGCTGGTGACTAATAACAAAGAAGATACTAAAAGCTTTTTTAAGTATATGGAGGGTAAAAAAGAGTAGAGGGTAGATATAGGACCAATACAAAATGACGCTGGAGATATTGTAATGAGAGATGCAGAGATGGCAGAGGAACTGAATGTGTATTTTGCATCAGTCTTCACAGTGGAGGACATCTGCAGTATACCGGACATTCAAGAGTGTCAGGGAAGTGAAGTTTGTGCAGTGAAAATTATACTTGAGAAGGTGCTCAGGAAAATTAATGGTCTGAGGGTGGATAAGTCTCCTGGACCTGATGGAATGCACCCTTGGGTCCTGAAGGAAGTAGCTGGAGAGATTGCGGAGGCATTAACAATGATCTTTCAAGAATCGATAGATTCAGGCATTGTACTGGATAACTGGAAAATTGCAAATGTTACTCCACTATTTAAGAAGTGTGGGAGGCTGAAGAAAGGAAACTATAGACCTGTTAGCCTGACATCAGTGGTTGGGAAATTGTTGGAATCAATTGTTAGGGATAAGATTATGGAGTACCTGGAGGCACATGACAAGGTAGGCCAAAGCCAGCATGGTTTCCTGAAAGGAAGATCCTGCCTGACAAACCTACTGCAATCCTTTGAGGAAATTACAAGCGAGGTAGACAAAGGAGGTTCAGTAGACGTGGTGTACTTGGAGTTTCAGAAGACCTTTGACAAGGTGCTGCACATGAGGCTACTTAGCAAGAAAAGAGCCCATGGAATTACAGGGAAGTTACTAGCATGGGTGGAGCATTGGCTGGTCAGCAGAAAACAGAGAGTGGGAATAAAGGGATCGTATTCTGGCTGGCTGCAGGTTACCAGTGGAGTTCCACAGGGGTCGGTGTTGGGACCGCTACTTTTTACAATGTATGTCAATGATTTGGACTACAGTATTAATGGATTTGTGGCTAAATTTGTCGATGACACAAAGATAGGTGGAGGAATGGGTAGTGTTGAGGAAACAGAGAGCCTGCAGAGAGACTTAGATAGTTTAGGGGAATGAGCAAAGAAGTGGCAAATGAAATACAATGTTGGAAAGTGTATGGTCGTGCACTTTGGTGGAAGAAATAAACGGGCAGACTAATATCTAGATGGGGAAAGAATTCAAAATGCAGAGATTCAAAGAGACTTGGGAGTCCTTGTGCAAGATACCCTAAAGGTTAACCTCCAGTTTGAGACAGTCGTGAAGAAGGTGAATGCAATGTTGGCATTCATTTCTACAGGTATAGAATATAAGAGCAGGGATGTGATGTTGAGGCTCTAAAAGGCCCTAGTGAGACCACACTTGGAGTATTGTGTACAGTTTTGGGCTCCTTATTTTAGAAAGGATATACTGACATTGGAGAGGGTTCAGAGAAGATTCACGAGAATGATTCCAGGAATGAGAGGGTTACCGTATGAGGAACACCTGGCAGCTCTTGGGATGTATTCCCTAGAGTGCAGGAGAATGAGGGGGGATCTCATAGAAACATTCCAAATGTTAAAAGGCCTGAACAGATTAGATATGGCAAAGTTATTTCCCATGGTAGGGGATTCTAGGACAAGAGGGCAAGACTTCAGGATTGAAGGATGTCCATTTAGAACTGAGATGTGGAGAAATTACTTTAGTCAGAGGGTAGTAAATCTGTGGAATTTGTTGCTACAAGCTGCTATGGAGGCCAGGTCATTGGGTGCATTTAAGACAGAGATAGATAGGTTCTTGATTAGCCAGGGCATCAAAGGGTATGGGGAGAAGGCAGGGAAGTGGGGATGACTGGATGAAGTGGATCAGCCCATGACTGAATGGCAGAGCAGACTCAATGGGCTGAATGGCCTACCTCTGCTCCTATACCTTATGGTCTTATTTCTCTCCATAGATTCCACCTGACCTGCTGAGTTCCACCAGCATTTTGTGTGTGCACTCTGGATTTCCAGCATCTGCAGAATCTCTTGGGTTAAAGATTAGATTAGCTTTATTTGTCACATGCCCATTGAAATACAGCGAAATGCGTCATTTGCGTCAAATCAACAAGGATTTGCTGGGCAACCTGCAAATGTTTCCATGCTCCCATGGCCAACGTAGCCTGCTCACAACTTACCAACCCTAACCATATGTCTTTGGAATGTGGGAGAAAACTGGAAAAAACTGATAGAAACCCACAGGGTGAACATACAAACTCCTTACAGACTGTGGTGAGAATTGAACCCCGATCCTACAGCTAGTGCTGTAATAGCATTATGCTGACCAATACGCTACCCTGTCACCCCTGAAACATGCACTGATTGTATATATTATGAATAAAATATATTAACGAAATAATGAACTCTCTCAAGCTACTACCCAGCCCATCAACTCTACCAACCAGCACTCTGAAGACAGCTTCTCCATTCCGAGTCAGAACCTGATTTCCGCATTTAGGCACCAGCCCTTTTGCTGGGTTGTCAGACCCCTCTCCCGCACCCAACCTCCACTCTCAGGCCACTCTCAGGTTTTACCACAATCTAAACAGTGAAGAGACACTGAAGACCTTTCAGTGCACTCAAATGGTGGCAAAGAGTTTCTCAGCATTTGCTTCTCCTATTTTATCAATCTAACAATATGTCAGAAACCTCAATCAAATCACCACTCACCCTCTGGAATTTCGGGGAATACAGTGCAGAAGAATATTTTTTCTTTCACATTTCCCGGCTTGCCCCACTCCCATCAGGGAGGAGACTATGCAGCATCCACACCAGGGCCACTAAACTCAAAATTGTTCACTTCCCCAAGGCATCAAGCTGATCAACACCTCCACTGTAAGTTAAGATGGTGCTAAATGGCGACTTCTTTACTTGCATCTTCAGAGACAGCTCTATTTCCATCTTTAATATCTTTATTTTTCCCTTTCAGGGTTCTTTTGAAGATCCTGACCTGGAGTTACACACAGACTTTGGTTCTTTGCCGGAATGGGACCCGTTCTCGGGATTTCAGGTCTGGCTGTTGTTGTTTGGCACACCAAGGGTTTGGCCTTGTGTTTGGAAGCCTAAGATCCCGGGGCTCTGGATGGGCAGATTGAGGGTCGGTGTCACGGCAGGAGCCTCGTGTGTTGTCAGGGAGGCCGGAAAATCTTTCGCTGTGGGCCCGAAGACCCGAGATCTTTGCAACCTTTGGACACAGCTCGTAAAAAGCGACAAAACGGTCTTTTTAACATTGTAAACCAGCGGGTTGTTGTTATGTCTCCCGCTCGCTATGAAAATGGGGGACACCTCCCTCTCCCTTATTAGGGAGAGAGAGAGCCTGTGGTTTGTCAAATGCCGGATGAAATGCGATAGTCTTTGGGGTAAATGCAAGGTCTGTGTCTTTGCTATCGCCTAGCTCACACTTATGCTCTGTAGCTGGTGCACTTTTTTGGCCGGGGGGGATCATTGCTTGCTTCACTTATGCATGGGAGGGGGGAGTGGGGGGTGGACTTTGGGGTTCTCACATTTAACTGTTGTCCATTCTTTAGGGCACTTCTCTGTTTTTGTGGATATTTTCCAAAGAAAAGCATTTCAGGATGTATATTGTATACATTTCTCTGACGTTAAATGAACCTTTGAACTCGTTAACCCACCCCACCACCAATACATCCACATCAGTAACTTTATCATTTCTCGTCAGGGTCAATTTCTGTTCAGGTACTTCTCTGTCTAGTATCACTTTATGTACATGCGATCGGTCAATGCATATACGCTACTCTTACGTATATATGGCCATACTCAACAGTTACCTGTTTTGCAGGATTGTTTCTATATTAATATTGATAATGCTTGTTATGTTTGGTGTGTTTTGTTACACTCATATACTGAAGAATGACAATAAACAATCTTGAATCTTGAATTTTTAATCTTGTGGTACA
This sequence comes from Mobula hypostoma, assembly GCF_963921235.1. Classification (NCBI taxonomy): domain Eukaryota; kingdom Metazoa; phylum Chordata; class Chondrichthyes; order Myliobatiformes; family Myliobatidae; genus Mobula; species Mobula hypostoma. Next base: position 159,694,150 of record NC_086103.1, read on the forward strand.
ATCGTACAATCACAGAATAACACAGAATAGGATGCCTATCATGTCCGTCCCATTTGAGAAAACCTTCCAGCCAAGTCCCGTCCAGCTCCATATCCTTTCATCCAGATACTTTCTAAATATCAAGAAGGCTTTTTCCACCAGCCTTCTAGGCACTGAGCTCCAGAGCCCCACAAAGAACACCCTTTCTCTTCTAATCCTTCTCCCAATTACTTTAAATCAGTACCCCAGTTCTTGACCCTTCTGTTAACATCAGATTAACATGGTCTTTTCTGTTAACACCATCTAGGTTCCTCATAATTAATTTACCTTCAGCTGCTTATTCCAAAGGGGAAATCAAGAGCAGTCAATCTTTCATTGGAGCCACACTTCCCAATCCCAGCAGCAAGCATCCTTGCAAATCAACCCTCCAGATTATTTAATACAAGTACCTTTCCTGGAGGCCGGCTGGAGTGGCATCCGCACTGGTCTTCAGGGTGAGTGGTCAGGGGTTCGACTCTGACTGGCTCCTTGCGCGCTTTCTATCCATGCTGGGTTGAGCGTGGAGCTAGCAACCCAGCCTTGCAAAAATCAGACAAGTGCTAAAGAAATGGCTAGATTCCTGCCCTGTGTGCCACAAGGCATGGGAAGGAAGACAACATTTCCTGGAAAGTGGAGATCAGAAATGTACACATGACAACTAGTGTTATATATAGTTCCATATGGATTTTATGTTCTGATAAAGGAAAGTGCCACATATATCCATTCAGTCACCTTATTAACTCACTTTGGCATCTTTAACACTCTGTAGACATGCACTCCCAAGGTCACTCTTTCTCCACATGTGCCAGTCCTTCTTATTTTCAAAGTTCAAATTCAAAGTAAATTTCATATGAAAGTACATATATCTCACCATATACTACCCTTGGATTCATTTTCTTGCAGGTGTTCACAGCAGAACAAAGAAATACAATAGAATCAATGAAAAACTGCACACAAAGATTGACAAACAACCAATGTGCAAAGCTGTGCAACCAAACAAACAAATAAATAAATGGATGAATGGATGGACGGACAGATGGGTGGATGGATGGGTGGATGGATGGGTGGATGGATGGACGAGTGGATGGGTGAATGGATAGATGAGTGGATGGGTTGAATGATTGGTCAATGTGTGGATTGAAGGGTGGATGGATATATGGATGGATGGATGGATGGCTGGGTGGATGGATGGATGGGTGTGTGGGTTGATGAATGGATGGGTGGATGGATGATTGGATGGGTGGATGGACGGATGGATGAGTGGATGCGTGGATGGATGGATGAAGTGGATGGGTTGATTGATTGGTCGATGTTTTGATGGATGGGTGGATGTGTGGATGGATGGATGGGTGGATGGATGGGTGGGTCGATGGATGGATGGATGGAAGGGTGGATGGATGGTTGGGTGGATAGGTGGATGGATGATTGGATGGATGGATGGATGGATGGATGGATGGATGGATGAGTGGATGAGTGGATGGGTTGATTGATTGGTCAATGTGTGGATGGATGGGTGGATGGATGGATGGATGGATGGATGGGTGGATGGATGGATGGATTGATGGATGGATGGGTGGATGGATGGATGGATGGATGGGTGGATGGGTGGATGGATGGATGGGTGGGTGGATGGATGGATGGGTGGGTGGGTGGATGGATGGATGGGTGGGTGGGTTGATGGATGGATGGGTGGATGGATGATTGGATGGGTGGATGGATGGATGAGTGGATGGGTGGATGGATGGATGGGTGGATGGGTGGATGGGTGGATGGGTGGATGGGTGGATGGATGGGTGGGTAGATGGATGGATGGATGGATGGGTGTGTGGGTGGGTAAATGGATGGATGGATGGATGGACGGACAGATGGGTAGGTGGCTGGATGGATGGGTGGATGGATGGATGGGTGGGTGGGTTGATGGATGGATGGGTGGATGGATGATTGGATGGATGGGTGGGTCAATGGATGGATGGACGGATGGATGGGTGGATGGATGGATGGATGATTGGATGGGTGGATGGATGGATGGATGAGTGGATGGGTGGATGGATGGATGAGTGGATGGGTTGATTGATTGGTCGATGTGTGGATGGATAGGTGGATGGGTGGATGGATGGGTGGATGGATGGATTGATGGGTGAGTGGATGGATGGATGGGTGGGTGGGTAGATGGATGGATGGATGGATGGATGGATGGATGGATGGATGGACAGATGGGTAGGTGGCCGGATGGATGGGTGGATGGATGAATGGGTGGATGTGTGGATGGCTGGAAGGGTGGATGGATGGATGGATGGATGGGTGGATGGGTGGGTGGATGGATGGATGAGTGGATGGGTGGATGGATGGATGGGTGGGTGGGTTGATGGATGGATGGGTGGATGGATGATTGGATGGATGGATGGGTCAATGGATGGATGGACGGATGGATGGATGGGTGGATGGATGGATGGATGATTGGATGGGTGGATGGATGGATGAGTGGATGGGTTGATTGATTGGTCGATGTGTGGATGGATGGGTGGATGGGTGGATGGATGGATGGGTGGATGGATGGATGGGTGGGTGGGTAGATGGATGGATGGATGGACAGATGGATGGATGGATGGACAGATGGGTAGGTGGCTGGATGGATGGGTGGATGGATGAATGGGTGGATGTGTGGATGGCTGGAAGGGTGGATGGGTGGATGAATGGATGGATGGATGGATGGATGGATGGATGGATGGATGGATGGACAAATGGATGGGTGGGTGAGTGGGTGGATGGATGGATGGATGAGTGGATGGATGGATGGATGGATGGGTGGATGGATGGATACTAAGAATGAGTTGACAAGTCCTTGAAAGTGAGTCTGTAGGTACTGGAATCAGTTCAGTGCCGTGGGACTGAAGTTACCTACACTGGTTCAGGAGCCTAATGGTTGAAGGATAAGGCCATTCTTCACATAAAACATAGAAGAGCACAGTGCAGGAACAGACCCTCAGCCCACATCATCATCATCATCATGGCTCCGTGTGTCTAAGTAGACAGTGGATGTGCTCGGCCCACAAGGTCTGTGCCAACCACGATACCAATTTAAACTGCACATCTTCCTGCAGCTCATCTCTTTCCCTCTCTCTCTGCTTGTTCATGTGCCCGTCTAAATGGTTCTTAAAATTGTCATCATATCTTCTTCAACCACTTAAGGAGAACGTGGTAACCTGCCTGAATGACTGTCATCCAGTGGTACTTACACCCACTGCGATGAGGTTGATGATGAAACCTATCAACTCCTGTCTGAGATCCACTCCAGTTTGCCTGCCATCACAGCAGGTCCACAGCAGATGCCATTTCATTGGCTCTTCACTCAACCCTGGATCAGCCGGACAGTGAAGCTGCAAACATCAGGATGCTCCTCATTGACTACAGCTCAATATCAGAATCGGAATCAAACTTAATATCACCGGTGTACGTATGTCAGGAAATCTATTGCTTTGCGGCAGCAGTACACTACAAAATATAAAAATAAAAACCATAAATTACAATAAGAAGTATATATAAAAAAATTAAATCAAATAATTGGTGCAACAAGAGAGAAAAATTACTGAGGTAGTGTTCATGGCTTCATTGCCCATTCAGAAATCTAATGGTGGAGGGGAAGAAGCTACTCCTGAAACATTGAGTGTGTGTCTTCAAGCTCTTTCACAGCCTCCTTGATGGTATAAATAGGAAGAAGGCATGTTGTCGGTGATAGGGATCCTTATTGATGGATGCCGCCTTTTTAAGGCATCACTTTTTGAAGGTGTCCTCAATGCTTGCGAGGCTAAAGCCCATGATAGAGCTGGTTGAGTTTACAACTTTCTGCTGCTTTTTCTTATCCTGAGCCAATGGCTCCTCAGTACCAGACCATGCTGTAACCAAATAGAATGTTCAGCATGGTAGAAATTTGCAAGTGTCTTTAGTGGTATACCAATTCTCCTCAAACACCTAATGAAGTAAAGCTACTGTTGTGCTTTCTTTGTAATTGCATCAATATGTTGGGGCCAAGAAAAATCCACAGAGGTGTTGACACCCAAGAACTTGATCTTTTCCACATCTGATCCCTCAATGAGAACTGGAGTAGCGTGTTCCCTCGACTTCCACTTCCTGAAGTTCACAATCTTAGTCTTACTGATGTTGAGTCCAAAGCTGTTGGTATAACACCTCTCAGCCAGCTGGTCTATCTTGCTCCCATATGCCTCCTCATCACCATCTGAAATTCTGCTAACAATATTTGTGTCATTGGCAGATTATATAAAACTTGAGCTGTGCCTAACCACATAATTGTGGTGTAGAGAAAGTACAGCAGTGGGTTAAGGACACAGTGTGTTGATTGTCAGCAAGGAGGAGATGTTATTTTTGATCTGCACAGACTGTGGTCACCTGGTGAGGAAGTCAAGGATCCAGTTGCAGAGGGAGGTGCAAAGGCCCAGGGTGTGGAGCTTATTGATTGGAACTTAGGGTATGATTGTGTTGAAAGCTGAGCAGTATTGATATAATCATCTCAAAACTAATCAATAAGCTTCAAGACCTTGGCCTTAATTCAGCCTTGTGCAACTGGATCCTCAAGTTCTTCACATGCAGACCCCACACAGTTCAGATTGGCAACATCTCCTCCACAAGCTCCATCAACACAGGTATACCACAAGGCTGTGTGCTTAGCCCACTGTTCTACTCACTTTAGACTTATGACCATGAGGCACATCTCCAGTGTCATATTTAAGTTTGCTGACGATATCACTGTCATTGGCTGAATAAAAGATGTTGATAAATCAGCATATATGAGGGAGACTGAGAACGTCCCACTCAGTGACAGCAAGATCAAGGAACTGGTTATTGACTTCAGGAGGAGGAAACCAGAGGTTGATAGGCCAGTCCTCATCAGGGGATCAGAGGTGGAGAGGGTCAGCAACTTTAAATTCCTCCGTGTTATCATTTCAGAAGACCAGTTTTGGGCCATAAGTGCCATAATGGGGAAAGCACAGCACCTCTTCTTTCTCAGAAGTCTGAGAAGATTTGGCATGTCATCTAAAACTTTGACAAACTTCTATAGACGTGCAATGGAGAGTATATTGACTGATTGCATCACAGTTTGGTCTGGAAGCACCAAAGCCCCTGAATGGAAAAGCCTGCAAAAAAAATATTGGATACGGCCCAGTCCATCATGGGTGAAGCCCTCCACACCATTGTGTGCTGTTACAGGAAAGCAACATCCATCGTCAGGAACCTCTACCATCCAGGCCATGCTCTCTTCTCACTGCTGCCATCAGGATGAAGATACAGGAGCCTTAGGATACCACACACCAGGGTGAGAAACAGTCATTATCCCTCAGTCATCTGGCTCATGAACCAGAGGGAATAACTTCACTCACCCCATCACTGAACTGATCAACAACATATGAACTCATTGTCAAGGACTATTCATCTCATGTTCTCAAAACCTATTGTTTATTTATTTATTATTGTTATTTTTACTTCTTCTCAGCTCAAGCTGCTAAAACCTGAGGTACGGGCATAGCCAAGCAAACTCATTTGACAATTGCTAGAACTTTTAGACTTTTCTAGTGGTGTTTAGTATTGTGGCTTTCTGAGGATTTACATTAATATTTCTGTGTAACCCTAATTGTTTAGTGCTTTTGGGATGACACCAGTTGTAGAAATTACTATTGGGACAATGTATACCTTGCTTATGTTCCAGAGTCTTTCAATTTCCTCTTTTAATTCAGCATATTTCTGGTGTTTTTCACTTATTGATTTCTGTAAGAAATGTATGATTGGAATAGCTATATCTATTATATAAGTTACTCTTGCATATTTATCCTGTATTGTTATATCCAGATGATTATTATGGATTGTCCTTTCTGTAATAATGGATCGGGCATATTATAATTTGTGGTATTCGGATTCTAAATCTGGATCAGGCTTGTATTTATAGTGAGGTGTGATTTCATTCATGAGCTTGTAGGTTAAAGCAAGATTTTGATGAATGATGTTTGCCACTTGATTGTGCCTGTGTATTGTTATTATTTCTTTTTTTTTCTTTCTGTATTTACAGTTTGTTGTCTTTTGTCTGTCCTGTTGGGAGCCGTTTTTCATTGATTCAAGTGAGTTCCTTGTATTTACTGTGAATGCCCACGAGAAAATGAATCTCCAGGTTGTATATGGTGACATATATGTACTTCGAAAATAAATTTACTTTGGACTTTCCTGGCAGTGCATTCCAGATATCCATTACTCTGAGTCTAATAAACTTGCCTCACAGTTTTCCTTTAAACTTTGCCCCTCTCAACTTTGCCCTCTACTATTTGACATGTCCACCCTATGAAAAAGATTCTGAATGTCTACCCTATCTAAGCCTCTTATAGTTTTATATACATCTATTAGGGTGTCCCTCGGACTCTGACACTTCATAGGAAACAATCCCAGTTTTTCTAAACTCTCCTTGTAGCCATGATTCTCTAATCCAGGCAATATCCTGCTGCCCTGCCTCTGCACCCTCTCCAAGGTCTCTGCATCCTTCCAGAAACAACCTGGTCATAATTACACACACCTCTGCTAGCAGGGCCTAACCAAAGTTTTATAGAGGTGCAACATGACTTCCTGCCTTGTATACTCAAAGCCCCAACCCATACAGGCCAGTGTTTGGTGCACCTTTATTCTACACCCTAAATGCTTGAGTTTTTCCACTTTCAGGAAAGTCATGCCTCGTTGTCTTCCCCAAATGCATTACCTTGTACTTCCCCAGAATGAATTCCATTTGTGACTTTCCTGCCCGTTGATATCCTTTTGCAGTTTGGAGTTCCTCAATGTCAACAACATGCCCAGATTTTGTGACATGTATTATTTTGTTTTTATGCACTTTATATTTAAATCTGAATCACTCATATATACCACGAGCCACAAAGATCCCAGTACTGATCCCCTTGAAACCTAAACGCCTTCCTGTCAGCAACACACTTATCTACAATTACCCTTTACTTCCTGCCACCGAGTCAGTTCCCAAGTGCACTGAGTCTTGTGACAAGTAACCTCCAGTTGTGGATGTGAAATCACCAAGGACCTGGATCAGATTCATTTTAAATATAACATTACTCACTGGAAATTACTATGTTTGAAACCATGGCCTACCCATGTATCTGAGGTGCAAATGCAGCAAAGATACGATGTATGCTGATTATACCACGCGAGCAACAAAGACCACAGAACTGTGGTCAAAGGATAAGGAAAGCTGCGTTGATCATCGTGGTGAGGTTTCAACCTTGCTGCCTTGAGTGAGCCACAGCTGTGATATGGGTGAAAGGGTCACTTTCTCAGGAATGCGTGAAAGAACCACAAAGGCCTCCACACGGCACTCGGACTTAGTCATCCTGAAGTAGTTCACATCACGATACATCTGCTTGCTGAGTATTTTTAAAGCAGTGAATATGCCTGGATACTCACTTCTTCATCTGCATCAACAGCTCCAGGAATTCCAAAATAAAAACAGGAAAGGTCCTGGAAACACTCAGCAGGTCAGGGAGCCTCTGCGGAAAAAGAAACAGTGTTAAAATTTCTGGCCATAAACAAGGAAAGAAAAATAGTTATATCTTCTAAACGTTTACAAGGCTTAGTTTTCTTCAGAGATATCCGAGCATGAGAGAAAAAAAAAAGAGACCCAGTTTCATATTTCCTCCAACATCTGCACTTTCAATAGGGTATCTGGCTCGTGAACCAGCATAGATGACTTCACTCACCTCAATAGTGAATTGATTCTGCAACGAATGGACGCACTTTCAAGAAGTCTACAACTTGAGACTCCAGCAAATTCAACGTTCAAAATAAACTTATTATCAAAGTACATATGTGACAACACACAAACAAAGGCTGGCAAACAACCAATGTACAAAAGAAGACAATCTGTGCAAATACAAATAAATAAATACTGGGAACATGAGTTGCAGAGTCCTTGAAAGTAAGTTCAAAGTTCAAAAAATGAATTTACTTTGAACTCCGTTTCAAGGACCCTACAATTCATCCTTTCCACTCACAGTCACAAAACAGTGCATGGAGATCTGAAAGAAAGCAAAAATATATATATTCTTCTAAAAAGGTGCAATGAACATTAAAATGTAGAGTGGAAACAATGCTCAAGATACAAAAGAACCCAGTTGTTAGCATTTTGCTTCAGATTTTACTAAAAGTTCAGCATTTTTAAAAATACATATAACTACACGAAATATTCTTTTAATAACTCTCAGTGTCTCATGGCCACAATATGAACCACTGACCCACTAAGGAGATATACTGAGAGAATTTAATATATTACTCACTCTGGTCCTTATATTTTATATTGATCTGCAGTGGACTGGTTCAAATGTCACACTATTTTCAAGCAAGTGCTTTACGCTGCGCATCAGACTGTAATCTGAACATACAGTGCCTATAAAAAGCACTCAACCCCCTTGAAAGGTTTCATGTTTTACAACATTGAATTACAGTGGATTTAATTTGGCATTTTTAACACTGATCAACAGAAAAAAAGGCTCTTTCGTGTCAAAGTGAAAACAGATCTTTCCAAAGATATCTAAATTAATTACACATATAAAACACAAAATATTTGATTGCATAAGTATTCACCTGCTTTAAGTCAGTATTTAGCAAATGCACCTTTGGCAGCAATTACACCCTTGAGTCTGTGTGGATAGGTCTCTATCAGCTTTGCACATATGGACACTGCAATTTTTCCCCATTATTCTTTACAAAACTGCTCAAGCTCTGGTGGATTGCATGGGAATTGTGAGTAAACAGCCCTTTTCAAGTCCAGCCACAAATTCTCAATTGGATTGAGGTCTAGACTCTGACTTGGCCACTCCAGGACATTAACTTTGTTGTTTTTAAGTCATTCCTGTGAAGCTTTGGCTTTATGCTTGGGGTCATTGACTTGCTGGGAAAAAAAAACTTCTCCCAAGTCACAGTTCTCTTGCAGACTGCATCAGGTTTTCCTCCAGGATTTTCCTGTATTTTGCGGCATTAATTTTACCCTCTACCTTCACAAGCCTTCCAGGGCCTGCTGCAGTGAAGCATTCCCACATGATGCAGCTTCACAGTAGGGATGGTGTGTTTTTGATGATGTGTAGTGTTTGGATTACACCATACATAGTATTTAGTCTGATGGCCTAAAAGCTCAATTTTGGTTTCATCGGACCATAGAACCTTCTGCCAGCTGACTTCAGAGGCTTCCACATGCCTTCTGGCAAACTCTAGCCAAGATTTCACACGAGTTTTTTTTTCATCATTAGCTTTCTTTTTGCCACTCCCATAAAGTAGTAACTGGGGAAGCACCCAGGCAACATTTGCTCTATGGGCAGTCTCTTCCAGAGTTGTCACTGGTCTCTCGGTGGCCTCGCTCTCTCATCTCCTTCTTGCACAGTCACTCAGTTTTTGAGGGCGACCTGCTCTAGGCAGATTACAGCTGTGCCATATTCTTTCCATTTCTTGATGATTGACTTTACTGTATTCCAAGGGATAGTCAGTAACTTGGAAATTTTCTTGTATCCATCTCCTGACTTGCGCTATTCAATAACCTTCTTGCAAAGTTGTTTGGAGTGTTCTTCATGGTGTAGTTTTTGCTAGGATACTGACTCACCAGCAATTGGACCTTAGATACAGGTGTATTTTTACTACAATCAATTGAAACGCCTTGACTGCACACGGGTGATCTCTATTTAACTAATTATGTGATTTCTAAAACCAATTGGCCACAGCAGTGATGGTTTAGTGTGTCATATTAAAGCGGGGGGGGGGAGTCATAAATACTTATACAATCCGTTATTTTTGTTTTATATTTGCAATTAATTTAGTTCACTTTGTAGAGATCTGTTTTCACTAGAACATGAGTTTTTTTTTCTGTTGATCAGAGTCAAAAAAGCCAAATTAAAGCTATTGTGATTCAATGTTGTAAAACAATAAAACATAAAAACTTTCAGGGGGGGGTGAATACTTTTCATAGGGACTCTAGAACATAGAACATTACATCACAATACTGGCCTTTTGGCCCATGATGTTGGTCAACCTTTTAACCTACTCTAAGATCAATCTAACCCTTCCCTCCTATATAACCCTCTAATTTGTATCATTCATGTGCCTATCTAAGATTTTCTTAAATGCCCTTAATATGTCTGCCTCTACCACCACTCCTGGCAGGGCACCCACCATTCTGTGTAAATAACTTACCTCTGACATCCCCTATACTTTCCTCCAATCACCTTGAAATTATGCCCCCTTGTATTAGCTTTTTCCATCCTGTGAAAAACTCTATGACTGTCCACTCTACCTGTGCTGCCTATCATCTTGTACACCTCTATTAAGTCGCCTCTCATTGTCCTTTGCTCCAACGAGAAAAGACCGAGCTCGCTCAATCTGTCTTCATAAGATATGCCCTCTAGTCCAGCTTCTTACTCTATCATTTTGTTTGCAAATATTACAAAAAAATCCGTTATCCCTGTGAAATTATAGAATAAAGCAAATGTGAATTGTAAAAATCTTTCCGTTCATTATCATTTTGAGAATATTAGAAAAGCTTGTACATTGTTCGCTATTATTGTCCCAAAACGTTGACTGTTTATTCATTTCCATCGATGCTGCCTGACCTGCTGAGTTCCTCCAGTATTTTCTGTGTGTTGCTTTAGATTTCCAGCATCTGCAGACTTTCTTGTGTTTATTACATTGTTCACTATTGAGTTTTCAGCAGTTTCTAAGATGAAGTCAATAACAAACAACTTTTCTGTAAAAGGTTGCGGTGTTTAAAGTACAGATACAAATCATTTGGTTCAATTGGTTCAGTCCTGTGCTTGTGTTTCATGTTTGTTACCATTCATCCTTCTTCAACTAACACTGGTTGCATAGCCTTCCATTTGTTTCTCTTTCCTGAGTTTAACCAGCGTTCCTTAAATCTATCCATGTTATTTGCCACAACCATTCCCTAAGGTAGCTAATTCCACAGGCTAAACAGGCTCTGAGTAACTTTATCCTAAAATGGTATAAGATTTATTAGTGGCTTACCTTTTTTTATGGATTTGGTTTGGACTCTAGTACAGTGGGAACAGCTGGGTAGAAATTCACCTTTGGGGGCACATGCTAAACACGTAATATATATGCACATATATTATGTTTCCAAAATTCAATTCCATCGACTTCAATTTCAGAAACAATGTTCAACGTATATACTGTTGTAAGCGTTAGAGCACACATATGAAGACAGTTCTCTACATCTCTCTTATTAAGCAATTCACCTCACTCATCACCATGAAGACATCTCTTTTCTGGATAGCGAAAAGCTTTGGATTCTTGCCCTGATTACTTCACAGCAGAGCGAATACTTACAAAAGTTCTGCACAACATAGGGAAAAAATTTCTCAGAAGCCAACTTAACAGATCCCTTCTGGTGGTGGCCTCCTGTCCAGGCTGCAGCTTGGAAGCCCCTTTCAGGGTTTTAGAATTATACTTCCGAATCCAGGTGAGTCTGGAGCTGAAGATTCTCGTGACATCTAACTCATATGTTTCTGAGTTTTAACAAAACAATTCTGACACTGTGAATTTCACGAATTCCTTTCTAAATCCCACCTGCATTTCATGCTTTCAGTAAATCAGTATGTCAGCCCTTACTAACTTGCAAAATGTTTTGTTTGACTTCAATAGAGGTAATCAATTAAATATAATTCTTTAAGTAACAAAGAGTTCATTCAATGAACCCTCTCCCTGAATGTCCAGTTAACCGATGTTAAGAGCATTAACAATGACCAGTTGTTTCTGCTTTGCTGGGTTGGAACAGCTTTGTACCTTGCAGTTGGATCCATGGGTCTTTGACCCATGAACTATTGGTTCAGGGAGGATTGAAGAATAGATGCCATTGTACAGAAGGTCAATACTTACAGAATCACAGAATCCTTTCCCAATGCTAAACAGGTCTTCAGTTTCCATTAATGCAGAATTTAGATTTTAGATCTGCTTTAACAGGCAATTTGTGGTTTACTTTTATCAAAAAAAACAAAGCATCCATTATTTATAACTTGATTAACATAGTGCCACACAAAGCTATTTTCAAAATTGAAGATACCATTACGTTACTGCTAATTGTCAGCTGAACCTCATTTGGTAATAGCTGTTTTATAATTGAATGAGCTATTGTCATTTTGGTATGTGTCAGACGTTTCTCGGGTAGTGGTGTACTTACCTCTGAATCAGAAGGTTGGGGGTTCAGGTCCTCCTTCAAGGATTTAAGTACAAAAATCGAGGTTGCCTTATTAGTGAATTACAGAAGGAAGCCTGGATTGTTGGTGATACTAAACCTGTCTGCACTCTCAGGTGAAGGTAAAGGAATCCAGAGGTTTTGTTTGGAGAAGAACAAAGGGGGTTGTGCAAATCATAATAGGATCAATGAAAGACCACAGCCAACAGGACAGACAAGCAACCAATGTGCAAATAGAAAATAAAATAATAAATAAGCAATAAATATCGAAAGCGTGAAATGAACAGTCCATGAAAGTGAGTCCATAGGTTGTGGGAACTGTTCAGAAATGGGGGCGAGTGAAGTTACCTCCACTGGTTCAAAAGTCTGATGGTTGAGGGGTAATATCTGTTCATGAACCTGGTGGTGTTGGTCCTGAGGCTCCTGTACCTTCTTCCTGATGGCAGCAGCAAGAAGAGAGCATGGCCTGGGGGTGGGAGCCTTGATGATGGATGCTGCTTTCCTGCAACAGCACTCTGTGTAGATGTGCTCAATGGTCAAGGAGGATTTATCCGTGGTGGACTGGGCTCTATCCACTATTTTTTTGTAAGTTTTTCCATTCAAGGGCATTGGTGTTTCCATACCAGGCCATGATGCAACCAGGTAATATATATCCACCATACATCTGTACGAGTATGTCAAAGTTTTAGCTGTCATGCCAAATTTTTGCAAGATTCCAAGGAAGTGGAGGCACTACCGTGCTTTCTTCGTACTGCAATTGCACTTGCATGCTGGGCCCAGAACACCTCCTCTGAAATGTTTACACATCAGTAAATGCCACTAAAATATAGTTACTCATTACACTGTATCAGTATCCTGTGTTGAAGCCTGCTAAGCACCTGTTCTAAACTGCAACAAAGATTACAATTTTAAACATGTTTTATTTTAATCTATAAAGCAGGGGTCCCCAACCTTTTTTGTACTGCGGACCGGTTTAACATTGACAATATTCTTGCAGGCCAGACAACCCCGGGGGTTGGGGGGGGGGAGGGTTGCCAACGGACAAGAGTAGCAGTCAAATACGTTGTGCTTACCCAGAGAAAGACTACAATGACCATGAAGCCTTGCACGGGCACCAGTGCGCATGCGTGACCTGTCCATACATGTACCTGCCAATTTTTTTTCTGCAAATTGTTTTTGGCGATTCTGTTCGGGGGCAGGGGTGTTAATCACGACCAGAATATAGGTGATAAGTGACTAATACACTCAATTTTGTTTCTAAAAGGGATTATCTAATGAACTTAATATTAAACACACAGCTCATATTTTCCTCGCATGAATATAGTGATAAGTCAATTATCGGGGAGGACAGGGGAGCCTGAAGTAAGTGTTGAACGAATTTCCAGTAGAAGTGGTAGAGGCAGGTTCGATATTATCATTTAAAAGAAAAATTGGATAGGTATACGGACAGGAAAGGAATGGAGGGTTATGGGCTGAGTGCAGGTCGGTGGGACTAGGTGAGAGTAGCGATCAGCACGGACTAGAAGGGCCGAGATGGCCTGTTTCCGTGCTGTAATTGCTTTATGGCTATATAAGTCACTTATAAGTCAATAGCATCATAACATTTTAAGTAACGTTTGAATATTAAACACACAGCACATATTTTCCTCGTATGAATCAGTGGGAGCCCTGGGCTTGTCTCCCTGCAACAAGACGGTCCTATCGAGGGGTGATGGGAGACAGCGATACTCGAAGGGGGTTCCTTATGTCCAGTCTATTCCGCAATTTAGTTTTCGTTACATTCATTGTAGAAAACTCGGCTTTGCAGAAAAATGTTGGAAATGGAAGGACGTTTTCAGTGCTTTCGTGGCTGTCTCAGGATATTTAGCCGTGACTTTGATCTGGAATGCCGGCAGAGATGTTATGTCAAACATACTTTTCAGCCTACCGTCCTTTGCAAGCTCGAGAAGTTGATCTCCTTCCCGCACTGACATGGATGACACGCGGGTAATGACCTCGCGTGCGTTCAAACTCAACAGTGCGTGACAGGGAATGAGGAAAGGTGCAGCTGACTCATCGCCAAATCATATTGTTTCCTCGCGTGGTTGGGGACCGCTGCTATCAAGCACTTCTGGGTGCAAAGTTCTTACAATGCCTTGAGTTTGTAAAAAATGCTATGTAAATTCAAAGCTTGCTTTCCTAACATCCTAGATTTTATCTTTTTACTAGGTTCTATAGGCTATTTATCCAAATACGCAAAATCAGGTGGATTTTGGAAATCAAAAAACACAAGAAATTCTGCAGATGCTGGAAATCCAAAGCAACACATACAAAATGCTGAAGGAACTCAGCAGGTCAGACAGCATCTATGGAAATGAATAAACAGTTGATGTTTCCTCCAGCATTTTGTGTGTGCTGTTTTGAATTTTGGAAATCTGATTTTTGTAATGATTAGGATTTTAATTCTGACAAGAATACAACTTTGTTGTTTTCCAGCCAAGTACAACAAAATCTGTAAGCAAACAGTTCAGGTCAGCATAAAATTCTTAGTTTCATGAACACTAACAATCATTCTATTCATTTGCATGTATGGTACTTCTATATTATAATTAATTGATTAACAAACATTTCATTTATGGATTTTTACCATGACTCTTTGGGGAACGTGCTTTCAATTTACAAAAATAATTTTTTTCTACAATGAATAGTGTGCCACTCCCCTCATATAGGAATTTACAGTATTAAAATCCCAATGACACATTTAACCCAATCTTCTCTATTTGCAAAATTTTGCCTCATAAAATATTTGTCAAGAGAGCATATCTTCCATAAATCCATGGCAACAGGCAACTAGCCTTGGTTCCTTTGATGCTGCCCTCACCCGCATCTCCTCCAATTCCCAGACATCCCCACTCACCCCATCTTCCTGCCACCTTAATAGTGATAGTGTTCCTCTTATCCTCACCTACCACCCGATGAACCTCTGCATCCAACACACCATTCTCCACAACTTCTGCCATTTCCAACGGGATTCTACCACCAAACCCATCATGCTCCACAACCTCTGCCATCTGCAATGGGATCCTATCAGCAAACACAATCTGCATCCGTGATTCCTTTGTCCATTCGTTCTTCCCCATTAATCTCCCTCTTGGCACTCATACCTGCAAGTGGCCAAAGTGCTACATCTGCCCATTCACCTCCTCCCTTACCTCTATTTAGGGGCCCAAACAGCCCCTCCAACACTTCACCTGTGAATCTGTTGGTGTTGTCTATTGTATCCCATGTTCCCAGTGCAGCCTCCTCTGTACTGGTGAGACCCAACGTAGACTGGAGGACAGCTTTGTCGAGCACCTCCACTCCATCTGCAAAAAGTGGAATTTCCCGCCATTCCCATTCCAGTATGTCAGTCCGTGGCCACCTCTTTTGCCGTGATGAGGCCATTCTCAGGATGGAGGAGCAACACTTCATGTTCCATCTAAGTAGCCCCCAACCTGTTGGCATGAACATCGATTTCTCCTTCCGATAGAATTTTTTTCCCTCCCCCTTCCCTCTTCATCTGGCCTCTTACTTGTTCTTCTCACCTGCCTATCACCTTCTCCTGGTGCACCTCCTTCTTCCCTTTCTCCCATGATCCACTCTCCTCTCCTATCAGATTCCTTCCTCTCCAGCCCTTTGCCTTTCCCACCCACCTGGCTTCACCTATCACCTTCTGGCTAGTCCTCTTTCTCCTACCCCCACCTCTTTATTCTAGCATCTTCCCCCTTCCTTTCCAGTCCTGAAGAAGCATCGCAGCCTGAAACATCGACTGTCTATTCATTTCCACAGATACAGCCTGACCTGCTGAGTCCCTCCAGCACTTTGTGTGCATTGACCAGTATCTCTGCTTTAGCTTCTGCCAGCCACCTTACCAGACAGTATTACACTAGATGACTTTGGTCCAAAAGAACTTCTCCAGAGTCACGATCTTTGAAGAAGTCCACAACGAGAAGAATATCATAACTGCAAACCAATTGTACAGCGTATAGTACACTTTTAACCATCTATTCTCTGTCCTTATTTAATGTATATTGTTCAGATATGAGTGACCTTGATGATTCAGTAATTATAACATGTACATGTCATGTGTTGGAAAACCAGATAACATCCAGCCGCCAGAGCTTTTTATAGCCAACATTTAGCAGAAAGAAATGAAATCCATTGATTAAGGAATACTGGGTTACACCTTCAAAGAAATGTTAGTGGTCTGATACCATGGGGTACATATTAGACAGAATGTAGAACATAGAACAGTACAGCATTGGTCAGGCCATTTGGCTAATGATGTTATCCAATCTTGATGCTAATTTATGCTAAATGTCCTCCTCCTCTGTATCATCCTTTTCCCTCCATTCTCTTCATACGGATGTATCTGCCTGAAAACCTCTTAAACTCCACTAGGTTGCCTGATTCCACTACTGTTCCTAGTAGCCTATTCCAGGTTCCTACCACTCTTCATGTGAAAAAACTTGCCCCTCACATCACCTTTAAACTTACCCTTTCTGTCCTTAAAAATGTGTCCTCTGGCATTTGACATTTCTGGGGAAAAAATTGTGACTATCTGTCCGATCAATGCCTCTCATAATTTTAAAAACCTCTGTCAGGTCCTCCTTAGCCTCCAGTGTGCTAGAGAGAACAAACTAAGTTTCCCCAACCTTTTCTCACAGCTCATGCCATCTAATTCAGGCGTCATCCTGGTAATCCTCCTCTGCATCCTCTCCACCGTCTCTACATCTGTCCCATAACGGGGCAACCAGAACTGCACACAACACTCCAGGCGCAGTCTGACTGAAGCATGATGTTGCTACCCTTTAAAGAGATTAGCTTTATTTATCACATGTACATCAACCATGCAGCGAAAGGCGTCATTTGCATGATTGACCAATGCCGTCCGAAGATGTTGGGTCAGCCCACAATTGTCGTCATGCTTCCAGCACCAACATAGCATGCCTAGAACTTACATTTTTGGGAATGTGGGAGGAAACCAGAGCACCCAGAGGAAACCCACATGGTCATGGGAAGAATGTACAAATTCCTGACAGAATTGAACCCAGATCATCTGATCACTGGTTCTATAAAGCACTAAGTGTTACTCCTGAAATTATAACCCTGAGGTCCTGCTCTTTAACTTTCTACTTAGCTCCTTAAAATCCCTTTGCAGGACCTGTGAAACAAAAGGTATTTTGACATGCAACAACACATTTTCAAAATTAAATGTGAAATATAAGGCATTTTTAATATTAAGTGCCTAATTCTCCCACTATCAGCTTCCCTTCTAATTGTGTACAATCCAACTCTGCTTCAATAGGAAAATAGTAATATTAGTGCAATATCTCGAGTAGGGTAAGGTGTTCTCCTAAGAGATTGTCTATTGGTGGTGTCACGTGATCGGCAAAAATGAATATATCAAGTCAGGATTTATAAACAAACAAACATTTATTAAACCCTGATAAACAATGAAAAAAAACGAAAACCTTAATCGGAAGTAAACGGCTATGCGGCCATTCAGTAAACCGCTACTCAGTACTAGTTCTTAAAACGATAATGCAAAACCAGTTCTTAAAGCGATAAATTCAAACACAGTTTCTCGAATGGTAAATTTTAAAGTCCAAGAGATTAATATAGCCAATTAGGAGAGACTTTCATGAAGTAACGAATTCCTCGAAGACACGACGTCACTGCCACTCCCAGTTGGATCCTGCCTTGTCCACAGAATTCACAACGATGGAAATAAAACAGTTTTAAAGGCACTGACCTTCCTCTGTAGAATAGAGCCTGCACAGCCTTTCTGCCACTGTTAGCAGAGGTTATCTCATGCAGATCACTTTCTTGAACGAATTCATTAATGGTCGATCCTTTCCAAACCCTTCGAACGTCTCCTTCAGGGTCCCATCTTCACTCTCCAATGTTACTGAAAAGATACATTAACAAACCTGGCAGCGATTGGTCAAGCTGCTGGCTCAGATTTCTGTACCTTACATTAGAACATAAGACTCCGTTTAAAATCAAAACTGCGTCATAATGCAAATAAGCAGCAGAGCGGAGTATCTCATTGACGTTCTAACTGGAAAACTAACTGCGTCACCAGGGGTCTTCCCTCTTATACCTGTGGTGAACATGTCATCACATGACTTCACATCGGCAGGAAAATTACTTCAGGTGACCTCCAAAAGACCACTACATCATTCTCACAAGATCTCCTTGAGGTATGTAACAGTGGAGCTGTAGAGGCCGATGCAGAATCCACATATTCTGAGGGGCTTCCATACCTCACAATCATGCCCCCTTCACCACTTGCTGATCGCCACGGGATTTAATCTGGTATGTTTAGGTGGATTCACTTAATAGAGAATGATTGTGCATAACCTTGTTAAACGAGGGCAGGCAGGTCCTTGACAGGTTGAGATCAGGTTCCAGTGACAAGGATTGCACGATGACTACGGACTCTCCACTGCGGCAGCCTTCCTTCGCCTTCACTGATATTGAGGTGTATCTTCATCTTCCACAAGCTCTACCTTTGAGGTTTTCATTGAATTACTCTTTGTCTGAACCTCCCCCTCAACCTCACCGCCATGGGTGACCCTCCCAGAAGCTAAGCACCAAATGGCTAAACTCCAGACAGCATCGCCCTTGGGATCTCAAGAACTCAGAAGCCTCCCCACCTCTATAAGGTGATATAATCCTCCAAGAAGATCCTGAGGAAAATAAACCTATTTTCACCTGCCTACTGCGAACTGCAGCTGATTCACCCACTCTGCTTCTGACCAGCTTTCAGCCAAAAATGAGAGGCCTGTGAGATATACATTCAGTGGCCACTCTGTTAGGTACCCCCTGAACCTAATAAAATGGCCACTGAGTGTCTGTTCATGGTCTTCTGCTGCTGGAGACCATCCACTTCAAGGTTCAAAGTGCCGTGTGTACAGAAATGCTCTTCTGCAGACCACTATTGTAACTTGTAGTTATCTGAGTTTCTGTCACCTTCCTGCCAGTTTGAACCAATCTGGCCATTCTCCTCTGAGCTCTCTCATTAAAAAGGCATTTTCACCCACAGAACTGCTGCTCACTGGATTTTTTTCTGTTTTTTTGCACCATTTTCTATAAACTCTAGAGACTGTTGTGCATGAAAATCCCAGGAGATCTGCAGTTTCAAACCACCTCATCTAGCACTAACAATCATTCCACAGTCAAAGTCACTTTGATCAAATTTTTCCCCTCTTCTGCTGTTTGGTCTGGACAACAACTGAGCCTCCTGACCATGTCTGCATGCTTTTATGGATTGAGTTTCTACCACGTGATCTTCTCATTAAATACTTGCATTAATGAGCAGGTGTACAGGTGTACCTAATAAAGTGGCCTCCGACCATACACATAAGAGCAAAGGAGGCCCTAATTCAGCTTTTCTCTCCTGAAAGGCATGCTATTAAACAAAGTCTCAAAATTTAAATCATATTCAAACCTATACTGTTTGATGACCTTGAGAAGTTCAGGATTCGAGAAGCTTCTATAATTTTTTCGACAGAGGATCATGCTGTGGTCTGTGGCTAAGATAATTCATATACAATAACCAAACACTTAATGGAGGGAGTCACCATTTGTCCTTGTATTTCTGCATCCACACATTATTATCGGCAAGCACTCGTTCCGTTGGGGTTATCCTCCAGTGGAAAGTGTGAAGAGATCCCGTGCTGTTTTTCATTCTTTCACAAATAAAAGCTGAGCACTATATTATAGATCAGCTTTACAACTGCTAAAGAACTTCTGCTTACACTTTCAAATCAAATAAATGTAGAACTTAAACCCAAGAGATTAGCTCTTGACAGCAAGAAAACTGATTTACATTATTTACTCCTGTTGCGATATATTTCAGCAATGGTGACTCACAACAGATGCAAAGTTCTGTTTCCCTTTAGAAGATTAGTCATTGGTAATAGGGGTATAAAACACTGTGTGTGATGCTAACGCTGGAAATTTACCACAGCAGACCCTGGAACTACTGGGTTTAGTCTCAGAATAATGAGTCAGGACTGAGACAAGAAACATTTCTTTCTGTACAGAGCATTATTTAGCTTGGCCTTTGGAACATTGGAATGGTACCAGATTTATTTTGACCCTGAATCTGCTGTTTTAATAATAATAGTATATTTTTAACAAGCACAACGGTTTTGTACCTCTAAATGGTGGCTAGAGCTTGAAACCAAGAACCTCTGCTCTCTGTCTTTGTGTCAATCACAAAAGCATTTTTCACATGGTGACTAATTGGATGCTGTGACTGTCATGATAACTGATCTATGGCTGTCAAGACTGTGAACAGAGTTTTAGCCATTTCATCCCCCTGGGTTAATTTTTATTATCAGACTTCCTAATAGCAGAGCTTTCCATCATTCCCATCAAAGTAATTCCTGGTAGAGGATAACTGTGTAATCATTTAGAGAAAGGCTCCAGCATAAAGACTCATTGATGTATCAGCTTCTGAGGAAATGGAAGAACATAAGACCATACAACCATACAACCATAAGACATAGGAGCAGAATTAGGCCATTCAGCCCATTAAGCTTCTTCTGCCATTCCACCATGGTAGATTTATTAGCCCACTCACCCTCATTCTCCTACCTTCTCACCATAACCTTGATGCCCTAATATTCAAGAACCTATCAACCTCTGCTTTAAATCTACCCCATGACTTGGCCTGCACAGCTGTCTGTGGCAATGAATTTCACACGTTCACCACCATCTGGCTAAAGAAATTCCTCCTCATATCTGTTCAAATGGGATATCCTTCTATTCTGAGGCTGTACCCTCTGGTCCTGGACTCCCCCACTGTTGGAAACATCCTCTCTATCCAGGTTTTCTAATATTCGATAGGTTTCAATGAGGAATGAGTTCAAACTAGCAACCAACTGGCCTGCACACATTGTGGAAATGCAAAGGGGCATGTCAATAGGGATGGAGAATCAATGAGTAAGACTCCTCAGCAACACAGACAATATGATAGAGGATCTCAGCATCCAAGGAAATGAACAAACAGTCAACATTTCAGGCCGAGACCCTTCCTCGGGCTGCCTTGTCATTAGTCCCAATGTCTGACACAAAGTAACATTGATAGGCAGCAAACAGAGAAGAAGCTGCTTGCTTTCTCCCTCACTGATGAACAGTATAAGGCACATGGAACAATCATTCATGGTTGATGTCTTATGAGGCTTATCCAGGAGTTGGATATTCAGCTGTGACTTGCCCAGATATTCTAAGATGGGGTGCAGGGTATCCATCCACACCACAGTTCTGACGTCTGATAACGCTAATCTAGGATTTGGATATTCTGCTGTGACTTGCCCAGATACTCTAAGATTGGTTGCAGGGTACCTGTCCACACGACAGTTTTGATGTCTGATAATGCTAATCTAGGATTTGGATATTCAGCTGTGAGTTGCCCAGATACTCTAAGATGGGGTGCAGGGTGCCTTTCCACACCACAATGTTGCTACCTTTTCTATTTCTCATTCCTTGCCACTTTCTCATGGTTTCACAATGTTGTAGCTTTCTCACTGCTGGTAGCAGGGCCCAGGAGTCCCATAACTTGCTATGACATGACTAACACGGAAACAAAACCCATTGGCTTGGTTCATCAATTCACGAAGATCATGGCTGCCCTAACATGTTGTAAAAGCCTGGCCATATATCTCATCTAAACAGAAAACGTTACCAATCTGATTACAAACCACAATGGAAATAAACCAATGCAAGTAGGGTCACAAACTCCCATTGAGACATGTAGTCTTGCTAATATTAAAAGCAATTTAGAGTCTCAGAGGAAATAAAAAAACACTTCTGTTTGACAGTGTAAAACAAAGACTTGCACTATTAAATGAATGATTGCAACTTAATAAAAATGCACTTCTACTGAACCTTTCCACTAACATTGCACTGGGGGAAAATAGTTATAAAAGCAGCCAAAGCTTAAAACAGATGTACTTGTGTTAGAAAAAGATTTGATGATCATAGTGCATTTGATTTACAATGTGATGTAAATTTCTTGTAGTGTCTTTGCCTATCACAAGTTGTATTGTCACGATGCCGACCCAGACCATTTTGCGTCAGTACCGAGTGGAACGAGCACTTCCCCTGCAGCAGAAAGATAAATAAAACTAGAGAAAAAGGCAACTAGAGAAAAGGACCCCACGCACCCCTCATACAAACTCTTCTCCCTCCTGCCATCTGGCAAAAGGCACCGAAGTATTCAGGCTGTCATGACCAGACTATGTAACAGTTTCTTCCCCTAAGCCATCAGACTCCTCAATAACCAGAGCCTGGACTGACACCAACCTACTGTCCTCTACTGTGCCTATTGTCTTGTTTATTATTTATTGTAATGCCTGCACTGTTTTGTGCACTTTATGCAGTCCTGGGTAGGTCTGTAGTCTAGTGTAGTTTTTGTGTTGTTTTACATAGTTCAGTGTAGTTTTTGTATTGTTCATGTAGCACCATGGTCCTGAAAAACGTCGTCTCGTTTTTACTGTGTACTGTACCAGCAGTTGTGGTCGAAATGACAATAAAAAGTGACTTGACTTGACTTGACTTGAATTGATTAAATAACTGAAAAGCATGAAAGGAAACATATGAACATAACTTTGCAAACTTTTTAGTTTTATGTTAACTGTGGCACACTGAGAAACATTAAAAACTTATGTTTTCTTATTTTCAAAATAATCAGTATAAGGATGATTAAAAACCTTATAAATTATAAAGATAAACTGCCTTATATAGAACATAGAACGTAGAAAATCTATAGCACATTACAGGCCCTTCGGCCCACAATGTTGTACCGACCATGTAACCTACGCTGGAAGCTGCCTAGAATTTCCCTTCCACATTACACTCTATTTTTTTGAGCTCTATGTACCTATCTAAGAGTCTGTTAAAAGACCCTACTGTATCCACCTAAACCACCTTCGCTGGCAGTGCATTCCATGCACCCAGTAATAATAATATTATTATTAAAACCTGAGGTACGGGCATGGCCAAGCACGCTCATTTCTCAATTGCTAGGAATTTTTGGATTATTCTAATGGTGTTTAGCACTGTGGTTTTCTGAAGATGTACATAGATATTGTTGTGTAGCTCTAATTGTTTAATGTTGTTGTGTAGTGACTTTGGGATGACACCAGTTGTAGCCATTACTATCGAGACAATGTATACCTTGTTCATGTTCCAAAATCTTTCAATTTCCTCTTTTAATTCAACTGGTGTTTTTCACTTACTGATTTCTGTAGGTTATGTGTGATTGAGATAGCTATATCTATTAAATAAATTGTTCTTGCTTGTTTACCCTATATTATTGTATCTGGACAGTTATTATGGATTGTCCTATCCGTAATTACTGATCAGTCATAATTCAAGCAACACCCATCAAAGTTGCTGGTGAATGCAGCAGGCCAGGCAGCATCTCTAGGAAGAGGTACAGTTGACGTTTCGGGCCGAAACCCTTCGTCAGGACTAACTGAAGGAAGAGTTAGTAAGAGATTTGAAAATGGGTGGGGGAGGGGGAGATCCAAAATGATAGGAGAAGACAGGAGGGGGAGGGATAGAGCCAAGAGCTGGACAGGTGATTGGCAAAGGGAATATGAGAGGATCATGGGACAGGAGGCCCAGGGAGAAAGAAAAGGGGGAGGGGGAAGCCCAGAAGTTGGGCAAGGGGTATAGTGAGAGGGACAGGGGGAAAAAAAGGAGAGAGAGAAAAAGAATGTGTGTAAATAAATAAATAAATAACGGATGGGGTACGAGGGGGAGGTGGGGCATTAGCGGAAGTTAGAGAAGTCAATGTTCATGCCATCAGGTTGGAGGCTACCCAGACGGAATATAAGGTGTTGTTCCTCCAACCTGAGTGTGGCTTCATCTTTACAGTAGAGGAGGCCGTGGATAGACATGTCAGAATGGGAATGGGACGTGGAATTAAAATGTGTGGCCACTGGGAGATCCAGCTTTCTCTGGCGGACAGAGCGTAGATATTCAGCAAAGTGGTCTCCCAGTCTGCGTGGGGTCTTGCCAATATATAAAAGGCCACATCGGGAGCACCGGACGCAGTATATCACCCCAGCCGACTCACAGGTGAAGTGTCGCCTCACCTGGAAGGACTGTCTGGGGCCCTGAATGGTGGTAAGGGAGGAAGTGTAAGGGCATGTGTAGCACTTGTTCCGCTTACACGGATAAGTGCCAGGAGGGAGATCAGTGGGGAGGGATGGGGGGGACGAATGGACAAGGGAGTCGCGTAGGGAGCAATCCCTGCAGAAAGCAGAGGGGTGGGGAGGGAAAGATGTGCTTAGTGGTGGGATCCCATTGGAGGTGGCTGAAGTTACGGAGAATAATATGCTGTACCTCCTCCTAGACCTGACGAAGGGTCTAGGCTTGAAACGTCAACTGTACCTCTTCCTAGAGATGCTGCCTGGCCTGCTGTGTTCACCAGCAACTTTGATGTGTGTTGCTTGAATTTCCAGCATCTGCAGAATTCCTCATGTTCGCATTTTGCAGTCATAATATAATTTGGTATTCTAACTCTAAAACTAAATCAGGCTTGTATTTATAGTATGGTGTGATTTCAGTTATGAGTTTCTATTTTAAAAGAAGATTCTGATGAATGATGTTTGCCACTTGATTGTGCCTGTGTAAGTAATCAGGTTGACTGCTACAGAATCCTCTTTCACGTCAGATGGTTGAAGAAGTTTGGTATGGGCCCCCAGATCCTAAGAACTTTCTATAGGGGCACTATTAAGAGCATCCTGACTGGCTGCATCACTGCCTGGTATGGGAACTGTACTTCCCTCAATCGCAGGACTCCGCAGAGAGTGGTGTGGACAGCCCAGCACATCTGTAGATGTGAACTCCCACTATTCAGGACATTTACAAAGACAGGTGTGTAAAAAGGGCCCAAAGGATCATTGGGGACCTGAGTCACCCCAACCACAAACTGTTCCAGCTGTTACCACCTGGGAAATGGTACCACAGCATAAAAACCAGGACCAACAGGCTCCAGAACAGCTTCTTCCACCAGGCCATCAGACTGCTTAATTCATGCTGATACAATTGTGGTTCTATGTTATGTAGACTGTCCTGTTGTACATACTATTTAGTATAAACTACTATAAATTTCACATTGCACGTTTAGACAGAGATGTAATGTAAAGATTCTCACTCCTCATGTATATGAAGTATATAAATAATAAAGTCAATTCAACGTGTTCGATTGTTTCTGGTTTATCTTGGCATTTTCTACATTTATCTTCTTGAATTTGTTGATCTTTGATTATGTATTTTTGATGATTTTTTGTGTTAACCACTGGTCCAGTATTGCCACAGGAACCCTTGTGTTTCTGGTGTTACGAGAATACACATAAAATTAAGATGTTTGCTGGCCTGGGCTAGCATCAGTGGCATCAGCAGTTGGTCTGCCACCTGCCCTCAGGGGAAGGAGAGATAAGGAACAATGGAGCAGCGTCTGGAGATGTGTAATGAAGGGATGTGGGAGGGAGAGCTGTCTGGAGCGGCTCCCCCCTTTGAACCCTGAACTGTTTGAAGTGATGGACAGGCGATACCCCAGCAGGGGGATAAAAAGGGACAGGTTCGCTAAGGCAGGACACACGCCACCCGAGGTAACGAGACCCTGGAAGCGGTGCGCCTCTCACGAGTGGGTGAGAAGTACCAGACAACGACAAGGGTGGAAAGGTACGATCAGCGGGAACCCGGTGTGTGTCCGCCCTTGCCTGGGTGCCGGGTTCACTGCAGAGGATCGACCGCATCTGGAGGAGGGGTCACAGTCGGTGACCTCAGGTGACATCACCAAGGACCCGCCCAAAAGTTGCTTGTGAGCCATCCCGCCGGTCTGTGAGTGAAGCCGTTCTGAATGATCAGTTGTTCCTGTTCTCTCTGTCTCTCTTCCCCCACCTTGTCCATCGCCATGGCAACGATTACTGCGAATTGAACTACTAACTGGACTGAACTTTGAGTCATTTTGAAATTGGTCATTTACCCCTAGACAACGATAGAGCTTGATTGATGCTGTTATCTTACTTCTGTGCACATGTGTGTTTATCATCACTGAACTGTTGCATTTATTATCCTTTCGATTACTGTGTTGCTTGTTTCTTTAATAAAACTTTCTTAGTTCTAGTACTCCAGACTCCAACTGAGTGATCCATTTCTGCTGGTTTGGCAACCCAGTTACGGGGTACGTAACACTGGGAAGAGGTCTCCAACTCTGATCCAGGCATTCGACGCTTCCTTGTCGAAACCTAGTCTGCTCAGATCATGGGGATGTCTTCCATGGAGGGTCATGCTCTTCCATTGGTTAACTTTTTCTTCAATAGTGATAATATCTCCATCTTTCTGGATTGTGGTCTCATGAGTTTAGTAGTGTATACTTCTTATCAGGATAGCAATTGCTTGCATAGAGAGCTGATTCCTATTTTCATTGATGAAAGTATTTCCTTTGAAGTTTTATCTGACTATTGTTTTAATCTCTGTTATTCCTCTTCCCCTTTCTGTTCTGTCTAAGCGCATTAGAATGTACATAATGCTTTCTGAAATTTTTTCATTTCAGTTCTTATTTTTCTTTGTATATTTTTCAGATTGGTTTCCAATCAAGATATTATGCCAAAAGAATAAACAAATATGGGTATAGCAAAAGTGTTTGTTCCCTTTGTTATACTTTTACTGTTGAGCTCTGTTTGACTGATTTTCTTAAGCCTTTGGGGTAAATTCTGTTAAAAGTTTTTCCTTTATTGCACTATGATCTACTTTCTTTCCTTGTTGATATCCCAGATATGTCTCATATTCATCCATCAGTTGTATTGTATCTGGCTGCTCTGTTTTGTATTCTATTAGCTCCATTGCACCTTTCTTTATGTTTAATGTTCTGCATTTATCTAGTCCAAAGTTCATGTTTATATCTTTTGAAAATAGTTCTACAATTTCAATTAATTGCCTTAGCTTAACTGATGAAGGAGCATATAATTTCAACTCATCCATGTATAGAAGGTCTGTTAAGGTATTGCTCATTTCATTGTTTCTGATTTGATACACAATTTTCATCCGATTCAGTAAATTAGAGAGTGTGCTTAAAGCTAGGCAGAACCGTACTGGACTTTGAGAGTTGCCTTGGAAAATGCCTGAGTTTATTTTGATCACGGCAGTTGTTCTTTTTTGGTTGATAATAGGCAGGGTGATTACAGTAAGCCAATGCTTCATCAGATGTTGAAAGAATTTCACACGTATTGGGTGTAGCTTATATATATTAAGAACTTCTATTAACCATGAGAGTGGGTCAGAATCAGGTGCTTTTAGTAGTCAATATCATGAAAGATTTCTGCTTGATTCAGAATTACGGAATCTATTATCAGTTCTTCTTTACATCTATTCATACCCTCACAGCATCCTTTCTGCTCTTCTGTAAGTACATTATTAGTGGTGGTGGTAGTACAGTTTGAGTACCCCTCATCTGAAAGTCCAAAATCTGAGAACTTCTAAAATCAACGTCACAAATGGAAAATTCCACAAGGCACTAGGAAGGTTCCCAGCTGTTGCGCAGGTCTCCCCACATCACAGGCAGTTCTGAGAAGTGACCTCACACATGTTATGACAGAAGTTAATGAAAAATAGAAAAACATGGCACAATGTGAAAAATGAAGATCACGAGAATGTACTTAAAGAGTGGATTCATCAACATCGGAGTGAACATATGTTACCTAATGGTATGTTAATCATGAAACAATGAACTGAAAATTTAAAGTACTTGTTTTGTGTACAAAATTATTCAAATATTATAAAAAAAACTAACCCCCACCCTATCGTAGTTGCTGTGGAACAGGTAGCTGTTTGAAGTCGATGGCAGTATATGAAGCCAATCGCAGCACTGGAACTCGGTAATCGACACAGTTGTCGGTGGTCATTCAACTTTGACAGTCCATGGAGGACCCGGTTCCATCACATCAGACTGTGCTCTGATTGCGGACGAATCACCCTGTGAGCTTCACACCAGCTGAACATACGCTGTACGTGTAATGTAAATGGATTTTGTGTTAAGACTCTGCTCCATGCCCAAGCTATTTCACTATATTGATGCAAATATTCCAAAAAAAAATCCGAAATCTGAAACACTTCCAGCCCCAAGCATTTTGGATAAGGGATGTTCTATCTGTAGTAGTCGTATTATTAGTAGTATTTTTATTCTTAATTAAGTATTATTGACACCTGGACCAAGGTACAGTATAAAACTTGTCATCCATATCATTCATGCAGATCAATTCATTACAAAAGCATATTGAGGACAAGGTAAAACAATAACAGAGTACAGGATTACAGTTACAATATTTGTAACAATATCGCTTGAATTATTTAGTATTTTTAAATTTCATTTTCATTTTAGTACTGTACCTTGTACACAAATCTAACAAAAATATACAGATTGGTATTGAAAGCTTCATTTATTTGAATTTCAAGCAACACACATAAAAGTTGCTGGTGAACGCAGCAGGCCAGGCAGCATCTCTAGGAAGAGGTACAGTCGACGTTACGGGCCGAGACCCTTCGTCAGGACTAACTGAAAGAAGAGCTAGTATTTGAACTTCATAGTTATGTGGAAGAAATTTGTTCTTGGAAGTGGTAGCTTGACTGTCTGCAGGATATCTCATGCAAAATGAAATCAGAGAGTGGTCAGTACATAGAATGAGCTGCCAGAGGAAGAGGTCAAGATGGGCACAGTACATTAACAATACCTAAAATGTACTTGGACAGGTACAGTACATGGATAGGAAAGGTTCAGAGGGATATGGACTAATCATGAGAAAAGGGGACCAGCTTAGATCCGAATCTTGCTCAGCATGTTGAGCCAAAGGGCCTGATTCCATGCTGTATGACTCTAACATTAAAATAAATAAAGAGGGAGAATATCCTGGGTGGGTAGGGTCTTTGATTATGCTGGCTGCTTTACTGAGGCAGCGTAAAATGTAGCCAATGTCCTTGGAGGGGAGGATGGTTTCTGTGGTGTGCAAAGTTGTGTCCATAACTCTACAGTTTCCTGCAGTCACAGACAGAGCTGTTGCCATAGCAATCAATAATGCATCCAGATAGGATGTTTTCTATGCACGAGAGCTTCGGTAGATGCTGGAAATCCAGCGTAGCAGGCACAAAATGCTGGAGGAACTCAGCAAGGTCAGGCAGGATCTACGGAAATGAAGAAAGAATTGACGTTTCAAGCTGAGTCCTTTCATCAGGACTGGGGAGGAAGGGGGAGGAAACAAGAATAAGAAGCTGGGGAGAGGGGAAGGCATACAAGCTAGAAGGTGATATTTCCTTTGGTGCATTGATAAAAATTAGTAAGGGTCAAAGGGGACATGCAAAATTTCTTTAGCCTCCTGAGGAAATAGAAGTGCTTTCTTAGCCATGGAATCAATGTGGTTGGAACACGACAGGTTTTTGGTGATGTTCACTCCAAGGTGAAGCTCTGAACCACCTCAGCTTCAGCACAGTTGATGAAGACAGGAGCACGTGCATTGCCCCCCCCCCGCCCCCGCCCTTTGTAAAATCAATGACCAGCTCTTTTGTTTTGCTGACACTCAGGGAAAGGTTGTTGTCATGACATCGTGTCACTAAGCGATCTCCTTCCTGTACTTCGAATCATCATTATTTGAGACACAGCCTACCACGGTGGTGTCATCTGCAAACTTGTAGATGGGATTAGAGCAGACTCTGGGTACACATTCATGAGTGTACAGGAACCAGAGTGCAGCCTAGTAATTATGGCAGAGGTGTTGCTGCTTATCCTTACTGATTACAGTCTGTTGGTCAGGAAATCAAAGATCCAATTGCAAAAGGTCTCGGTGTTTTCTCAGAATGATAGTGTTGAAGGCAGAGCTGTCAATAAACAACTGTCTAATTTAAGTGTCTTTACTCTCCAGATGCTGCAGATCCTGTTTTGTTGATAGGCAAACTGGAGTGGGTTGGGTTTATCTGGAGCCTGGACCGGCGCCTCAAAATAGTAGACATTAAAGCAAGTTACCTTGTTTGTCTTAGGTTTTAGAATGATAGTTGTCTTCTTAAAGCAGGTGGGAACGTCAGATTAAAGCAAAGAAGGGTTCAAAATTATCTGCAAATACACGCACCAACTGATCCACATAAAGGACATGACCAGGGACACCGTCCGGGCAGATTCTTTCTGCGTGTTCACCATCGGAAGACTAATCGTACGTCCGCTACTGTGACCATGGGTTCAGAATCAAGTGTATTGGAGGCTGTTGGGATGAAATTCCAGTCCTCTTCTGTTCAAAACATAGAAGCTGTATTTACAAATAAGAATATAAAGGGAAATGAAATAAATTACAACTATAATTCTGAAAGCCTCTTTTAACATTCAATGTTTTTTACTTTGGCGAAGAAAATTACAGGTGTAAATTTCAAGAGCTACTGTTTATACTTGTATACTTATAGTAATTAACAGATAAATGTAATGTACAGGCAATCGATTTTTATTCTATGGAACATGATTTCATCTGAATATGTTTAATGTTTCCAGGAATATGATATTTAAATATTATGTTACCAGGGCACATGGTCGGCCAAACCAGCCTTGTAATGCTAAATGCCTATGAGGTCGTTACTAGTGAATTGCTGACCTATTCTGATTTCGGTATTATTGCCAATGATGTAAACAGTCAACACTGTGCTCAGAAGTCAATGGGAAATGGCCCTGATCCAGGCAAAATTCACTTGATTATTTACACAGCTCAGCTCTCCAACAAGGAGAGTGCAGAGCCATCTCAACAGGAAATCTTGATTAGAATTTAGATTAATGGGAAATTTATATTATCCCTTATTCATACATTTGAATCAAGATGTTAGTTTTAGGTAGAGAAGAAAAAAACAGGGGTACAAACAACAATAGTTAATTAAAATAATTACTATTTAGAAGTATAAAAGTTCACAGTAAATCAAGTTATCAATTTTCAAATAAGGTCCAAACCGGTGATATACATAATTAGAATTTAACAATGGGTTTATGGTTGGTGGCTTGCTTTTCTGAGTTCACAATGAAATGAATGATTGAATATAAGTCTAGACTAAATACTTATCAACCCCAATGCTGCCTCAACAAACCAGTGAACTCAGGCACTAATAATGATCTGGAATAATTATTACAAGCCCTTCCAATCTCCAAACATCAGATTCAGGACCAACAGACCACAATTAGTATAGGATCTTGAGTGATAGGTGAGCATTTTTGATCACGTGATCTGAATTCCTAGGATCTTTCTGTTTTTTGGGATTACTATGGTGATACTGCTGGGATTATATTAATGTTTACATCCTTCCAAATTAGATAATCCCAGATCGATAGATAATTCACAGAGTCTTCTTCTCTCAGGCCCTCCAGACCCCTTGGACAATAGTTTGATTGTCCCAATAAAATTCCATGAGATCTGAAGTGAAGGTTCAATTTATGCATGTACTGGTTAGAAACATTTTATAAGATTCAAGATTTAAGTTTATTCATCACATATACATCGAAACATACAACTAACAACCGACATACCTGAGGCTGTGTCGCGGGCAGCCCACAAGTGTCACCACATTTTCTGGCGCCAACCCACATATCCCAGTGCTGACCTCACATTCCAATGCCAACTCACATATTCTGGCGTCAACATCACACAATGAGCAAAACTGTTCAAGAAACAGGTGGCATAAGTATCTGGGATTTCATCCTTCAGATAACTGGACTACACCATATCCCCTTTACCTCAGATTAGTGCCTGCATCCCAAACCAGTGCTTGAAATTACCATGTCATCTCAATAACAAAGGCCCATCAAGGGCCCAAAGAATTGCTTCATCCTCGACTCCTGTAGTTTAATGGAGCCTCTGCATAAGGCAGTAAACACCAGACGGAAAACTGAGGGCTTCTGACACATCAAGGGTACCACTGAGAACATTCAATGGAAGTCCCTTGGTCCCTGTGAATTCCCTGAGATCTCCCTTTGATGAGGGTTCACAAATAAAAACCCCTCCCCTCATACACACAAAAAAACTCCTTCCTCCCATTTGGAGTTCATAGTGCTTCTACAATTGGATCAATATCTCTGCATAACCAGATTCATCCAAAAATAACTGTACTGCTGTCAATGGGATCAACAATTCCACCCTTTTGAATTTCAAAGACCATTCAGGAATACACGTTTCTTTGCTATCCCTGCCTACAAGATCATAATAAAAATATAAAGTTATCTTGAGCATAATCACATCTGGTCATTAGAATTAGTGATGTGTGGGATACAAAAAGATTCTCTGAGTTGATGGAGATTTTACCAATGTTAGGGTTAAAACTTGTATATCATTCAAAGGTCTTGACCTATCTTGCCATCAGATTCAATGGATCTACTAAAGGAAAATAAATCACAAATTCCGCCATCCCACACATAAGCAAACACAAACTGATCAAAGTTACGGTTATAGAGTATTTACTGGATCACATTAATGTGAGCAGCCAAATAAATTAAAAATAAAGTTCAAAAACGTTAAAGTTCGAAGTAACTTTATTATCAAAGTACATATATATCACCACATACAACCCTGCAGACATACTCAACAAATCCATAATGGAATAATAGCCGTAGTAGAATAAATTTTAAAAATGCAGCAACTGAGCATTTGGCCGGTTTGCAAAAGATGACAGACAGTACAATTGTGAAGAGAGCATGGCAGCATCTCTATTCTCTTAGATAGGCACACAGACCCTAGAGGAATAGAGGGCTAAATGGTAGGGTAATCCTAGGCAGTTTCTAGAGTAGGCTACATGGTCGGCACAACTTTGTGGGCCAAATGGCCTGTAATGTGCTGTAGATTTCTATGTTCTGTGTTCGATATTGTTCCTTACGAGTCTGTGGAGATTTGGCATGACATCTAAAACTTTGAAGAACTTTTATAGATGTGTAATGGAGAGTATATTGACTGGCTACATCAGAGCCTAGTCTGGGAACACCAGTGCCCTTGAATGGAAAATCTTGAAAAAGGTAATGGAGTCAGCCCCTGGTAAAGCTCTTCCAACCATTGAGCACATCTACATGAAACAATGCTGTAGGAAAGCAGCATCCATCATCAGAGATCCCCGCCACCAAGGTCATGCTCTCTTCACGATGCTGCCATCAGGTAGAAGGTACGAGAGCCTCAGGGTTAGCATAGTGGTTAGCAGATCAGTTTGCAGCGCCGGTGATCTCTGACCAGGGTTCAATTCCCACCACTGCCTATATGGAGTTTCTATGTTCTCCCCGTTGCCATATGATTTTCTCTGGGAGCTCGCGTTTCCTCCCACATTCCAAAAACGTATAGGTTCGGGTTAGTGCGTTGTAGGCAATAGTATGGTGGCACAGGAAGCTTGATGACATTTGCATGCTGACCCCAGCATAATCCTCGCTGATTTGATTTAAGGCAAACAACATATTTCACTGTACATTTCAATGTTTCTATCCACATACAGGATGACAAATAAAGCTAATCTTTAATCTGTAACTACTCCTTATATAATGGAATTTCCCCATACTCCCTTCTACCTTTGGGTCAAAATTGAAGTAGATGCTCTTGGTTCTTTAACCATCTATTGAATTAAACGAATGTAACAATATTGTCTGTAACGAAATCAGCTATGATCTTGCTTCGACCTTTCATTTCTTTGCTCCAGGGGGAACTCCAGCTTGGACTGCAAAAACCCATCATCTCTATGTTCAAGCCTTTCTGCACTCTCAATGGGGCTTTACATCCTCTCCAAAATGTGGTGATCAGAATTGAACACAATACTCCTTTTGTGCTGAACAAATATTTTATGTAGTATCAGTGAAAACAGCTTGTTTTATAATCAATTCCTCTGCTTGTATATCCCCGGATCGCATATGATTTAGCACTTTCAAGGACTTACACACATCTAGTTCTCTATTCCTGCACACTATTTGGAACTATGTCCAGAGGCCCTTTATCTTGTTTTCATTCAATTCTTTTTGAAATAAGGTCAGTCGGTCAGTCAGTGGGTGCCATCCCGAATCCAGGGTTGGTGGCTATGCACCTCCATCTTCTTCGATCTTGCGCTCTTTTTCTGGCCTCAGCATAACTCAACCCAGTCCATTGCCTCACCAAGTGGTTCGCTGCCTTCCTCTTTCCCTCTTTCCTTCTATCATCCCTTCCAATAACAATTTCTGCAGTCCACCACCTCTTAACAAGTGCCTGGCATATTCCAGCTTCCTTTTCTGCACATTCCTCAGCAACTCCTTTTCTCTCCTCACTCTCTTCAACACTTCCATATTACCAACCTTCATCACCCATCTGATTTTCCGTATTCTCCTTAAACACCACATTTCAAATGCCTCCAGTCGTCGTTGCGCTTCCTTGCATAAGGTCCACGATTCGAGTCCATACAGCAGGTTGCTCCAGATGTAGCATTTCCAAATGAAATAAGGTACAACACCCTTATTAATGATTCTTTTAAGAAGGCAACTCAAACATCCAAGCTGGGGATTTGAGGCCTAGTTTTGCATAACTTTCAGTGAATTATCATATTAAATTCACTGAAAGTTAGGCAAAACTAGGCCTCGAATAGTTTTTGGATATTTATATTACGTCTACACTATATTCAGTGTACGCAAGCAATAAGTTTGTACATGCTACTTTTGGAAACTCAGAGTACACGTTTGAAATGATAACACAGAAGTTCTGGAAACAACAGGTCAGACAACAGGTGAGATGAGAGAAACAGTTAATGTTTCATGTCTGGGATCATTTGTCAAAAGTGTTGAAGGATCTCAGGCCTAAAATATTAACTCTGTTTCACTTTCCACAGATGCTGCCTGAACTGCTGTGTTATTCTGATGTATCATTTTTCATTTCAGGTTGTGAGAATCAGCATTGGTTTTATTCGCAGTGCATGTATGAGCATGGGCATCTGAAATATACTTAATTTTCTAATTTTATATCAGCTCATTAATTTTAATCTAAAAAAATTCCAAATAACCAATCTAAAATGCTAAAATTTATGCAGTACAATTTCAAGGTCTTTATTTCTAATGATATGATGATTGTTAAAGCTGTTCATGCATTTATATTTCATTAGCATAATCTCAAGAGTGCAATTTTTCTTTCCTATTCCCTCTGTTTCCATTAACAGCAGTTACATTCATTGGGACATGAGAACACAGCAAATAAGAGGAGAAAGTGCCAGATATCCCCTCGAGCCTGTTCTGCCATTCAGTGAGTCATGAGTGATCTGACCTTTGACCTCAACTCCACTCTCCAGGCTAATTCTTATTAATGTTCATTCTCCTTCAGTCCACAACTCAATTTATCTCAGCCTTCCAAAAAAACATGACTCAGTACCCACAGAATCCCCAGCTTGGAAATTCCAGAGATGCACAGCGTTCTGAAGGAAGAAATTTATGGCCGCTTTATAAAGCCACCCTTGCAAGTTATATTTCATAAGCAAAAGATATTCCACAGATGCTGGAAATCCGGAGCAACAGACACAAAGTGCTGGAGAGTCTCAGCAAGCAGGTCTGGCAGCAGCTATGTAGTGGAATAAGTAGTCAACATTTTGGACTGAGATCCTTCATCAGGATTGGAAAGGAAGGAACAAGAAGCCAAAATGAGAAGGTGTGGATGGGGCGGGGGGCGTGGGGAAGGAAGGAGTAAAAGCTGGAAGGTGATAGATTAAGCCAGGTGTGGGAGAAGGTAGGCAGGTGGGATGGGGGGAATGAAGTAAGAAGCTGGGAAACGATAAAGAGCTGAAGAAGAAGGAATCTGATAGGAAAGGAGAGGAGAGTGGACCATGAGAGAAAGGGAAGAAGGAGGGGCACTGGAGGGAGGTGGTAGGCAGGTGAGCGGAAGAGAAGGGGTAAGAGGTGAGCCATCATTTTTCACTCACCATGCACTCAATATCGCTGTGGTTCAGAGGGTTGTTATACTTTTTAACTCCAAAACCTAAAACTAATTAAAATAAAATCACAGAGCCAGGAAAGGGTGTAAGTTAGTTTCATTTTTACTTTAGCAAGACGTGCATGCCATTCACATACTATTACATAAAACTCATAATTAATTATTTAAACTAAAAATGAATGCTTAATTGAAGAATATATTTACAATATTACTCAAATATTACTGAAACATTAAAGGCACAGCACATCTCCCTGCTTAGCTATAAACTCCAACAATACAGAAAAATACTCTTTCGTGTCTCTTTACTCTTTCAAACTCTTTTTGAAAGTAAGAGTTTGGCACAGACTAGAAGGGCCGAGATGGTCTGTTTCCATGCTGTAATTGTTATATGATTATATGGTGTCAGTAAAAACAGATCTCTACAAAGTGATCAAAATTAATTACAAATATCAAACATAAAGTAATTGACTGAATAAAGATTCACCCCCTTCAAGTCAGTATTTAGTAGATGCACCTTTGGCAGCAGTTACAGCCAGTGTAATCGGTCTCTATCAGCTTTGCATATCTGGACACTGCGATTTTTCCCTTTCTTCTTTGCAAAGTTGCTCAAGCTCTGTCAGATTGCATGGGATCGTGAGTGAACAGCACTTTTCAAGTCCAGCTACAAATTCTCAACTGGTTTGAGGTCTGGACTCTGAATTGGCCACTCCAGGACATTAACTTTGTTGTTTTTAAGCCAGTCTTATGTAGCTCTGGCTTTACGCTTGGGGTCATTGTCTTGCTAGAAAACAAATCTTCTCCCAAGTCGCAGTTCTCTTGCAGACTACATCAGGTATCCCTCCAGGATTCCCCTGTATTTTGCTGCATTCATTTTACTCTCTACCTTCACAAGCCTTTCAGGACCTGCTGCAGTGAAGCATCTCCGCAGTATGATGTTTCATAGTAGGGATGATGTGTTTTTGATGATGTGCAGTGTTTGGCTAATGCCAAGCATAGCACTTAGTCTGATGGCCAAAAAAGTTCAACTTCGGTTTCATCAGACCATAGAACCTTCTTCCAGCTGACTTCATGCTTCCTGGCAAACTCTGCAGATTTCATGTGTGTTTTTTTTTAACAGTGGCTTTCCCTTTGCCATTCTCCCATAAAGCTGTGACGTGTAGCACGCAGCCAACAGTTGCTGTATGCACAGTCTCTCCCATCTCAGCCACTGAAGCTTGTTACTCCTCCGGGTCTGTCATAGGTCTCTCACTCGTCCCGTTTTTTGCATGGCCATTCAGTTCCATCTCTTGATGATTGATTTAATTGTACTCCAAGGGATATTCAGTGACCTGGAAATTTTCTTGTATCCATCTCCTGACTTGCGCTTTTCAATAACCTTAGCATGGAGTTGTTTTGGCGTGGTCTTTCATCTTCATGATGTAGTTTTTGCCAGAGTACTGACTCACCCGCCGTTGGACCTTCCAGATACAGGTGTATTTTCACTACAATCAACTGAAACACCTTGACTGCACACAGGTCTCCAAAAACAGATCTCTATTTAACTAATTATGTGACTTCTAAAACCAATTGTCTGCACCAGTGATGATTTGGTGTGCCATATTAAAGAGGGTGAATATTTATTCAATCAATTATTTCGTGATTAATTTAGATCACCTTGTAGAGATCTGTTTTCACTTCGACAGAAAAGAGTCTTTCTGTTAATCGGTGTCAAAAAAGCCAAATTAGATCCACTGTGATTCAATGTTGTAAAATAATAAACATGAAAACTTCCAAGTGGGTGAATACTTTTTATATGCACTGTAAAGGAGGAGGAGATGGCGGCGCGATGCAGCGTGAATGATATCTGTAATCTGTCAAGTAGGGTACCATGCACAATTCTGATTTGATGGAGACAGACGTGAGCGTACGGAGGAACATCTGGAGAAACTTCTGAAATGCTCGCTTCGCTGCCGCTGCTACTGTGTGGTAACCGGAATCTCCAGAGCAGAAGGCCCCAAATCCTCGGCTTTGCTTGTTGCGGCGGCCGGGGTGAGGTCGAACCGCACGGCAGAGGATGGCACTCGGGAGGGTGTATCGGAGGGGCTGATCGGAGGCTCGAAGTTTTCGGATGGACGGACTCAGTGTCAGCTGTGGTCGGGTGCTTCCAATGCATTAGCAGTTGTCGGTGCCCGGAGGTTTATGGCAGGCAGTTTCTCCCTTTTGCCGCCTGCTATCAGAGACTTGGGAGTCGATCGGGACTTGAGACTTTTATTTACCATGCCCATGGTCTGTTTTTTATCAAATTACGGTATTGCTTTGCACTGCTGTAACTATATGTTATAATCATGTGGTCTGTCAGTGTCAGTCTTTGGTTTGTCCTGTTTTCTGTGATATCACTCTGGAGGAACATTGTATCAATTCTTAATGCATGTATGCATTTCTAAATGACAACAAACGAGGACTGAGTGTTCTCATAATCTAACAGTATACTATATAATACAACCACCACAGACATCCACAGCATGGTAAATTTAAAATCATCCCATTCAGGCCTAAAGATTTAATCACAGTTGAGGATTTCTTACTCTTGTGAGATAACATCTTTCCTGCGAGGGCAGGGGAGTCACTCTGCTTAGCAGGAGAGATCTGTGGCTTTGAAATAATCTCAGGTTCTGCGGCCTCCTCTGCAGTGGTTGTAGCAATTGACCCTGGGACTACAGGAAGAGGTTCTAACAGCTCTGGCACCTTCCTTCTGGTTGTGTTGACATCCTGAATAGTGCATGGCAAGCATCACTGGATGGCATGGATCGTAACGTGTGGGTACAGTGCCTGATGTCACCATCTCCTTTGCCTTTTGGAAAGCCACCTCACACTGCTTTGTCCATTGCCATTTCTTCCCGATCTGTAGTAATGAGATCAAAGAGTGGGGCACAGGAGCCAGGTTTGGCAGGAATCTACTACAGTAATTGACAAATCCTAAAAAGATCTGCAAGTGATACACATCCTTTGGCCTTGTGGCATCCATCACTGCTTGAGTTCTCAGCACACTTGTGTAATCAAGGGTGCAACCACAGTAAGTGATGCCTGGTTTAAAGAATTCACACTTGTTGCTTTGGGCTCTGAGCCCATAATCTTCTAATCTTTTTTAACACTGTCTTGATATTTTGGAGATGTTCCTTGTTATTCTTACGGTAACAATGATGTCAGCCAGGTAACACTGAGTGCCTGGGCAGCCTTGCAGCAGCAGCTGGTCCATCGTTTTCAGCCAGATTGTAGGTGCAGAAGTTACTACAAAAATCAGCCTAATATTGCAATAAAGCCCTTTGTGAGTATTTATGATGAGAAACAATTTGGACTCGTCTCCATTTATAGGTAGGCCTCAGCTAAGTCCACTTTGCTGAAGTGCTTTCCTTCAGAAATGTTTGCAAAGATATCCTCTATCAAGGACAGAGGATACTGACCTATTTTCGGTATTGGTTGATGGTAACACCACAGGCCCTGACAGACCCATTCATCTTGACTATCTGTTCTCCACAGCTGTCTGCCAGACAGAAAAAGTGTTGACTACATGCTGCCAAATTCCCTTTCCTCTGCAGGAGCTGCCCCTGACTCTGAGCAGAACCGGATCAAACCTGCACTCACTTGCCAGAACGGAAGCACATTAATGTATTGTGCTATTGTGCCATCCCAGAACAGGGCAATTCTATCGAAGTGTAATGCCCTGGTTCATGTTTTGTGCTGTTATGTTGTTCTGTGTATTTCATTTTGTGCTGTTCTGTGCGAGCTGCTTGTTTTCCGCTTGTGTTTGGGTTACTGTTGAAGATAGGAGATAGGAGAATTGTGTGCCATCCAATAGGATGGCCGGATTAGGAGGAGCTTTCTCTGGTGAGGGACACTAAGGCTGGGCTTCAGACTTTTGTTAGGCAGAGGTAAAGAGACAAGAGGTTCGACCCAGAGTGGAGGCTGTGATTTAACGAAGCCTGGAGTGAGATCGAAGGAGGATCAGTGAAGGGGAAACTGTGAGCTCCAACTTGTGCACATCAGACTGTTTCATTAAAATGGGCCCTTTCTTTTTTTTGTTCTTTCTTTACTAACCCTTTAGTCAAGTTAAGTATTATAAAGCTAAATCTTAGAATTGTAAGTGGTCTACTTCCTGTTATTTCATGGTACTCATTTGTAACAGGGTTACGAATTGCACAGCATCCACACAAACGGGGGTTTGGGGGGGTGGGGCTCGCACCTCAATCTCACACGTTTGGTGGGGTTGGAGATTGTCTTCCCTAGACTCACGCAGCCGAGAAATCCAGAGTGTTTCAAAAATATCAAATGAGAAAATTTAGCAAAGGCTTAAGATAATTTGAATAGTGATTTATAAATTTAATTGACAGAATGTTTCAAAACTACTTTATAATGCAACACCTAGATTTTAAGAATGGTCATTTTGGTTCCAGTTATGGATTCAATATACACTCAGTGGCCACTTTATTAGGTACACCTGCTCATTAATGCAATTACCCAATCAGCCAATCATGTCGCAGCAACTCAGAAGCATGCAGACATGGCCAAGAGGTTCACTTGTCCAGACCTAACATCAAAATATGGGAGATTGGCCCAGATCGGAGGCAAGAGCCAATTTCACTCTCTCTCCCGCAATGTTCACTCCTCTCTCTATGGTGCCGGGGTCTTTCACTGCAGTGGTTCCCAGGTTCTGATGCGAGTTATGATCCATTATCTTGGGCAATTTAAATGCTGACCAAGATAGACTGGACAGATAAGGTTTCTGGATTGGAGGTGAGAGCCGATTTCCCTCGCTCTCTGTGATGGCCTCTCCTCCCTCCATGGCACTGAGGCTATGAAGTCGGCCCTGACTGCTGTGCTCCATGCCCACTAATATGATGAACTGATAAGTGAGGCTTTGGGCCTACCCTGGGCTGCTCTGGGATTCGGATCTGAGGACTCAATTTGGTTCTGAATGTTGTTGTTTGCTTCTATTGTTTGCATGATTTGTGTTTTTTCCCTTTCTGATGCACAGTGGGAGTTTGTTTTATTTTATTTTTTGTTCAATTGTTTTTTTCAGGCTTCTTGCTTTGTGGCTGCTTGTAAGCAAATAAATCTCAAGTTTGTATAATTTATACATTCTTCGATAATAAATGTACTTTGAAACTTTGAAATGTGATCTAAGTGGCTTCGACCGTGGAATGACTGTTGGTGCCAGATGGGGTGGTTAGAAGATCTCAGAAACTATTGATTTCATGGGAGATTTTCACGCACAACAGTCTCTAGAGTTTAAAGAAAATGGTGAGAGAAACAAATACACATCCAGAGAGGGGCAGTTTTTTGGGCAAAAATGCCTTGATAATGAGAGAGGTCAGAGGAGAATGACTGATTCAAGCTGACAGGAAGGCAACAGTAACTCAAATAACTACGTGTTACAACAGTGGTGTGTAGAAAATCATCTCTGAATGTACCACACATCAAACCTTGAAGTAGTTGGGCTACACCAGCAGGCAACCATGAGCCGACACTCAGTGACCACTTTATTAAGTAAAGGAGGTAACTAATAAAGTGGTCAGTCTGTTTTTAGTAGAAAGGATATGACGTTGGGGGTGTTTAAAAGTAGATTTTTATTTTTGCTTACTCATTACGTATCATTTAAAATAGGCATAGGAAAACCAGCCAGCATTTTTATCCTTCAAAGTGGTTAAAGTAACTGGGAAGTCTTGGTGTTTTCATGAGGTTTATGATCATATGATGCCAATTAAGTAGGTGTTGTGTCTAGCAGCAAGATATAATGATATTTAAACACAGTGAAGGCTTTGTGTGTCAATGCAAGGAGCATTCGTAATAAGGTGGATGAATTAAAAGTGCAGGTTGTTATTAATGATTATGATATAGTTGGGATCACAGAGACATGGCTCCAGGGTGACCAGGGATGGGAGCTCAACGTTCAGGGATATTCAATATTCAGGAGGGATAGACATGAAGGAAGGGGAGGTGGAGTGGCGTTGCTGGTTAAAGGAGAGATTAACGCAATAGAAAGGAAGGACATAAGCCGGGAAAATGTGGAATCGATATGGGTAGAGCTGCGTAACACTAAGGAGCAGAAGACACTGGTGGGAGTTGTGTACAGGCCACCTAACAGTAGTAGTGAGGTCGGAGATGGTATTAAACAGGAAATTAGAAATGTGTGCAATAAAGGAACAGCAGTTATAATAGGTGACTTCAATCTACATGTAGATTGGGTGAACCAAATTGGTAAAGGTGCTGAGAAAGAGGATTTCTTGGAATGTATGCGGGATGGTTTTTTGAACCAACATGTCGAGGAACCAACTAGAGAGCAGGTTATTCTGGGCTGGGTTTTGAGCAATGAGGAAGGGTTAATTAGCAATCTTGTCGTGAGAGGCCCCTTGGGTAAGAGTGACTATAATATGGTGGAATTCTTCATTAAGATGGAGAGTGACATAGTTATTTCAGAAACAAAGGTTCTGAACTTAAAGAGGGGTAACTTTGAAGGTATGAGACATGAATTAGCTAAGATAGACTGGCAAATGTCACTTAAAGGATTGACGGTGGATATGCAATGGCAAGCATTTAAAGGTTGCATGGATGAACTACAACAATTGTTCATCCCAGTTTGGCAAAAGAATAAATCAAGGAAGGTAGTGCACCCGTGGCTGACAAGAGAAATTAGGGACAGTATCAATTCCAAAGAAGAAGCATACAAATTAGCCAGAGAAAGTGGCTCACCTGAGGACTGGGAGAAATTCAGAGTTCAGCAGAGGAGGACAAAGGGCTTAATTAGGAAGGGGAAAAAAGATTATGAGAGAAAACTGGCAGGGAACATAAAAACGGACTGTAAAAGCTTTTATAGATATGTAAAAAGGAAAAGACTGGTAAAGACAAATGTAGGTCCCCTGCAGACAGAAACAGGTGAATTGATTATGGGGAGCAAGGACATGGCAGACCAATTGAATAATTACTTTGGTTCTGTCTTCACTAAGGAGGACATAAATAATCTTCCAGAAATAGTAGGGGACAGAGGGTCCAGTGAGATGGAGGAACTGAGCGAAATACATGTTAGTAGGGAAGTGGTGTGAGGTAAATTGAAGGGATTGAAGGCAGATAAATCCCCAGGGCCAGATGGTCTGCATCCTAGAGTGCTTAAGGAAGTAGCCCAAGAAATAGTGGATGCATTAGTGATAATTTTTCAAAACTCGTTAGATTCTGGACTAGTTCCTGAGGATTGGAGGGTGGCTAATGTAACTCCACTTTTTAAAAAAGGAGGGAGAGAGAAACCGGGGAATTATAGACCGGTTACCCCAATGTCAGTGGTGGGGAAACTGCTGGAGTCAGTTATCAAGGATGTGATAACAGCACATTTGGAAAGCGGTGAAATGATCGGACAAAGTCAGCATGGATTTGTGAAAGGAAAATCATGTCTGACGAATCTCATAGAATTTTTTGAGGATGTAACTAGTAGAGTGGATAGGGGAGAACCAGTGGATGTGGTATATTTGGATTTTCAAAAGGCTTTTGACAAGGTCCCACACAGGAGATTAGTGTGCAAACTTAAAGCACACGGTATTGGGGGTAAGGTATTGGTGTGGGTGGAGAACTGGTTAGCAGACAGGAAGCAAAGAGTGGGAATAAACGGGACCTTTTCAGAATGGCAGGCAGTGACTAGTGGGGTACCGCAAGGCTCAGTGCTGGGACCCCAGTTGTTTACAATATATATTAATGACTTGGATGAGGGAATTAAATGCAGCATCTCCAAGTTTGCGGATGACACGAAGCTGGGTGGCAGTGTTAGCTGTGAGGAGGATGCTAAGAGGATGCAGGGTGACTTGGATAGGTTAGGTGAGTGGGCAAATTCATGGCAGATGCAATTTAATGTGGATAAATGTGAAGTTATCCACTTTGGTGGCAAAAATAGGAAAACAGGTTATTATCTGAATGGTGGCCGATTAGGAAAAGGGGAGGTGCAACGAGACCTGGGTGTCATTATACACCAGTCATTGAAAGTGGGCATGCAGGTACAGCAGGCGGTGAAAAAGGCGAATGGTATGCTGGCATCTATAGCGAGAGGATTCGAGTACAGGAACAGGGAGGTACTACTGCAGTTGTACAAGGCCTTGGTGAGACCACACCTGGAGTATTGTGTGCAGTTTTGGTCCCCTAATCTGAGGAAAGACATCCTTGCCATAGAGGGAGTACAAAGAAGGTTCACCAGATTGATTCCTGGGATGGCAGGACTTTCATATGAAGAAAGACTGGATGAACTGGGCTTGTACTCGTTGGAATTTAGAAGATTGAGGGGGGATCTGATTGAAACGTATAAGATCCTAAAGGGATTGGACAGGCTAGATGCAGGAAGATTGTTCCCGATGTTGGGGAAGTCCAGAACGAGGGGCCACAGTTTGAGGATAGAGGGGAAGCCTTTTAGGACCGAGATTAGG
Source organism: Mobula hypostoma (assembly GCF_963921235.1). NCBI lineage: Eukaryota > Metazoa > Chordata > Chondrichthyes > Myliobatiformes > Myliobatidae > Mobula > Mobula hypostoma. The sequence continues at coordinate 159,738,819 of NC_086103.1, forward strand.
AAAAACTTCTTCACACAGAGAGTGGTGAATCTGTGGAATTCTCTGCCACAGGAAACAGTTGAGGCCAGTTCATTGGCTATATTTAAGAGGGAATTAGATATGCCCCTTGTGGCTACAGGGGTCAGGGGGTATGGAGGGAAGGCTGGGGCGGGGTTCTGAGTTGGATGATCAGCCATGATCATAATAAATGGCGGTGCAGGCTCGAAGGGCCGAATGGCCTACTCCTGCACCTATTTTCTATGTTTCTATGTTTTCAATATCTGGAATAGCACCGCACAGGTGAACACAGTAAACATTTTAATTGCTAATACCACCAGAGGAAGGTGTTTACATGTGACGATCTCTCGCTCCCTCTCGCTTGCTGCTCCAGAGGGAAGGTCCCTGCTGTTGAAGGATGGTACCAGAGTTCTGGGTCTGTGGTTTGTGGATTGGACAAATGAACACTGAGCTGAAGTGAATGTGGATTCCTTTGATATTGTATTAATTTCTCTGTTTTTGTTCATTCTTTCTTGTTGCCATTTGCAGATCTGGTTTTTTTTGCGTGTGGGGAGGGTTGACATTCTTGTTGCCGTTTGTGTGATTTGCTTTATTGCACGGGAGTGGTGGATGTTTTTATCTGAATGGGTTCCATAATGGGTCTTCTTTGTTTCGTGGCTGTCCGTGGGAAGGTGAATCTCAGGGCTGTATTCTGCATATATACTTTCATCATAAATGTACTTTGAGTACTTTGAATCACTGCCAAAAAAACCAAAGGAAAACATCAACCACCCCTGTGCAAAACAACAAGTCGCACAAGCACCAACAACATCAACCCCTCCCCATGTGCAAAATGAGAAGAAACATGTGGTCAAATGATATGGGGGAAAACAACCATCACCCATCATCTTAGTCAGTCTCTTAGGGTCAAGAGTGACTTTTTTCCACTCTAGTTGCATGGATTTCAAGATGCCTGAAGAGACCTATGTGATCTCAGAGAAATACGAATGAAGCAGAACGTGCTTGACGGAGAGGGCAAATAATTCTACTCTTTCCACAATTTTCACTTGATGTCCTTGTACTTCCCACAAAGATTCAAGACCCTCGGCACATTACAGATCCTTATTTTATAACAGCACAGGAGGAGGCCATTTGGCCTGTAGGATCCATGCCAGCTCCTAGGAGAGCAATCCTTTCAATTTCTTAGATCCTTCAAAGTTCGTTATGAAGGGGATTGTGTTCAAGTGTCATGAGGATAACCCTGCATCTCTGGATAATCCTGGTTGAGAGGAAACTCACACTTGGAATATTGCATTCAGTTCTGATTGCCCCATTATAGGAAGGATGTAGAAACTTTAGAAAGGGTGCAAAGGAGATTTATCAAGATGTTGCCTGGATTAGAGGCATTTCTTATGAAGCTATGTCGAGCGAGCTAGGGCTTTTTCTCTTTGGAATGAAGTAGAATGAGGGGTGATGTGATAGAGGTATACCGTACAAGATGATAAGAAGCATAAATAGTCTGGACAGCCGGAGACTTTTCCCTAGGGCTGAAATGGCTAATACAAGGGGGCATAATTTTATCATGACTGGAGAAATATAGGGAGGATGCCAGAGGTAAATTCTTTACATAGACAATGGTGGGTGTGTGGAATGCCCTGCCAGGAGTGGTAGTAGAGGCAGATACACTAGGGGCATTTAAGAAACTCTTAGCTAGACACATGGATGATAGAAAAAAGCGGGGTTACATAGGAGGAAAGGGTTAGATCGATCCTAGAGTAGGTTAAGAAGCCGGCACATTATGAGCCAAAGGGCCAGTATGGTTCTACGTTCATTCCCCTTCCTCACATTTCCTTGTATATTTATACTCATTCCCCACTGCGGGCACTCGTGGACCAGGGATTCTCCTCAAGGTGCTGAAAGTGTTTTCTTTAACAACTTTTAAATCTCCTGCAAAGAAAAAGCTCATAGTGACTTTTTCAAGGGAATGGTGCAAATAACAAGGCCTGTGCATCAGATCTGGCTGAGCACAATAGATACTGGGATACGGGCCTGGGGGTAGTTACTTCAGTTAGTTCCCATCCTAAGAGCAAAGTTAAAAAATCTTACAAAATCTTACACCTCTCCAGTGCTGGAGTTGCCTGCTGCAGGTTCACAGAATCATAGAGTCATAGAACACAGAAACAGCCCTTTTTGTCCATCGAGTTCATGCCAAACTATTCGGCCTAGTCCCACTGACCCCCACCTGAACCATAACCCTTCATACCCCTTCCATCCATGTACTTGTCCAAATTTCTCTTAAGTATTGAAATCAAGCCCACATCCACAACCTTCACTGGCAGCTCATTCCACTCTCAAACTACCCTCTGAGTGAAGAAACCCCCCCTCAGGTTTCCCTTAAACACCTCAGCTTTCACCCTTAACCATGATCTCCAGTCTCACCAAACCTCAGTGTAAGAAGCCTGCATGCATTTACCCTATCTATTTCCCTCTTAAATTTGTATACCTCCATCAACACTCTCCTCATTCTTCTCCCCTCATTCTCCTACATTCCAGGGAATAAAATCCTAATCTATTCAACACTTCCCTATAACTCAGATCCTCAAGTCCTGGCAACATCCTTGTAAACTTTCTCTGCACTCTTTCAATGTTATTGACATCTCGTAGGCTTCATCTTTCTGAACTTCACTCACTCCAACGTATGGACTCACTCTTAAGGACTCTACAACTCGTGTTCTTGATAATTATTGTTTATTAATTTATTATTATTTTAGTTCTTTTCTTTTTGAGTTTGCTCAGTTGTTGTCTTTTCTACATTGGTTGTCTGTCGGATGCATATTTTCATTAATTCTATTGTGTTTCTTTCTATTTACTGTGCAGAAAACAAATCTCAGAGTTGTATATGGTGGCATATATGTACTCTGATTATAAGTTTACTTTGAACTTTAAAGCACAAGAAAGCAGAGACCACAACAGCCCAGGACATAAACTTCTTTCCAGGTTGCATAGTGGCTAGAATTGGAGTGGACTCATTAACTATCCTAAAATATGTGTAAATACTAAAAACAGCTTTGTTCTTAAGGACTTGTTAGACTTGTCCTGATAAACAGGTGAGCTTGTTTGAAAGACAATCGCCTTACAAAGTATGCCATTAGAAAAACAAATTTTTCCAGTGCGGGACCCAAACACTCCATGTCCAAAACTCAGTGATATCTGTTTTATACTGACCCGTACAGCTATGTTGGAGGTCTTGTTCTCAACACCACCTTTTAAAAAAGCAGATTAAGTGGTCAGTAACCTCTAAGGTAGCCTAGTCAACTTCTGTGAAAGTAGTGTATTATGTTACAGTTGCCTTTCATGGCTCTGTTTCACAGCGTTTCCTTGCGCAGCGTGAATCGAACTCTTTATTAACCTTTAGTTTGAAGTGGAAGACTCCGACATCACACAAGACTGCAGGTTTGTGTCCAGCAAGTCAAACGTCAAACTCAAGCACAACTGTTCAATTAACAACTCAACATTATTCTATTTTTACCATAAGTTCTATTTTTTCCCCACTTTTTCCTTCTCAGCTTCCCTACTGGGAAGTAAAAGTAATAAATATGAAAGCTAGTTTGCACAAGGCATTTTCAGGTATTTTTTTTCTTTAAACCAAGTCATTCAAGATTGTGTTTGTAAGGGTGTCATTCCCTGAAATTATAATTGAAAAGGAAGAAACTGCTGGAAATGGGATATAAAAGAGAACACACAGTTTATACTCAGCAAGTAACATTCAATGAGGTAGAAACAGAGTTAATGTCACAGTTCAGGGACTTGCCATACCATCACAGAATAAACATGATAATAAAACCCTTATGTATTGTGCCATGGTTGGTGAACACATTGCATCTTCATCCGCCCAGACTCACTTTACATGAAGGGAGAATTTAGTGATTTCAACTATTGAGCCCAGGAAAAAAAAATTCCCATCTTGTCTTCAGTACCTGCTGAGAAGTCTGAGCCATGTAGCATTTGCTGGTGGGCTGAACTTATCAATTTTCTCCCAGCACATGAAAAGTAAAAAAATGCTTCAATTGATTATTGATCGTAATTTCTTCTTCTTCTTCTTCTTCTTCTTCTTCTTCTTCTTCTTAAGCCCATCACCCCTTCTGGGGCGTAGGCCCCCAGTGGCAGCTCGCCAGGGTCCTGGATCAGTTTTCAAGTTGTCCCCAGCTGTAGTCCACCTTCAAAGGTCCTTCCTGTCCCAGGCATGAGGTCTTTGGAGTTTCTGTTGGTGTTTCTGTAGCTCTGGGTTTTTATGGGATGGAGTTACTAGCCGCCTGCCCAACCCTCCTCTTTTCACAGCCAATCTTGACCCTGTCCATGGCAGAGTTCATCACAATTCCCCCCACCTTCAAAAATATTTAATCACCAGGCATAGCAATCTCCCTCCCATATTTCAGCATTCTTAGAGGGCTGTTCTCTTTGTGACTCTCTCATTTCACTGCCTCCAATGTGAGCACATCCTTCTCTAAATATGGAGAAACAGTGCTACAAAGATCGTTATTTCCACTTGCCACAAATGTTGTATGATCCTCCTGTATTTCAGATTTTGTTTGTCTTTATTTCATATTTGCAGCATCTGCAGTTTTAGATTTTTATTTGTATTTATTGGTTACATTGATATACAGCTGTCAGATCCCTAGTCAATTAAGAAAAAAAACATTGGGTTTAAAATGGATAAATTTTCAGAGCCTCTGTCAAAGTGAGCAAACAGAGACATCAGCAGTAAATCATTACACAAAATGCTGGAGGAACTCAGCAGCTCAGGCAGCATCTGTGGAAAGGGAAAAAAGAGACAACATTTTGGGTTGAAACCCTTCCTCAGGACAGGTCACTAGGATAAATCATTCTACAAGCTGTCACCAGGTTCCGACAAGATTCCATTCCTGAGAACTGAGAACTATTCATTGCCCCAAACACGAGAAAATCTGCAGCTGCTGGAAATCCAAGCAACACACACAAAATGCTGGAGAAACTCTGCAGGCCAGGCAGCATCTAGGGAAAAGAGTAAACAGTCGACGTTTTGGGCCGAGACCCTGATGAAGGTTCTCGGCCCGAAACAACAACTGTTTACTATTCATAAGAACATAAGAAATAGGAGCAGGAGTAGGCCATCCGGCCCATCGAGCCTGCCCCACCATTCAATAAGATCATGGCTGATCTGTCCGTAAACTGTTTCTTAAATATATTTAGTGAGAAAGCCTCAACTGCTTCCCTGAGAATTCATTGCCTGAGCTGCTGGTAAGTCGGAAATTAACAACAGTGCCCGGGAGAAGATTGCAGAAACAGCTGTGTTAAGAGAGGAACAGGCATGGGAAGAATGGATTCGCTCACTGACTCAGAGTGTGAGTGAGAGAATGAGTGAGCCCCTAGCGTTCCCAGTTCTGCTCAGCTCAACCCAGCCTGTGATTGCTACAGCACATGGGGGCTGGGAGATGGCAGTGGGGGGAGAAGGTAGATGTAAATACTTTGCTGCCATCCAGCAGAAGATGGGCTCATTTGTCCATCGCGAAGATGGAGTGGAGGAGCAGACTCAATTTGCCAAAGAGCCTGATTCTGATCCTTTGTCTTCTGGACTTATGGAACGGTGTGTTCATAAGATGGAGAGAACTTGCAGTGATTTCTTCAACAGTAGGGAGATAGAGGGGGATCCACTACAGTGAATTCTATACCAGCATCTAAAAAAGGAGAATTTCTCCACTGCATAAATTATGTATTAAATTTCTCATTCCTCACTTCTGGTTTAGTCAATTTTGATTCAATTATATTGATAAAGCAGCACAAGCTAGTGGAAAAAACCAGGTGATTATTCTTATACTGCGTTTTAAGGGCCGCACCATAATAGTATTGTTGGTAAGGTGTGACAAAGAAACTTAATTGTGGAGTTGTTAAATTATGCTCAATAGGATGGAAATTCATCCTTGACAGCTAGCAGCAGAATTATATATGTAGCAATGGCAGTGCATTGTACTCTTGGAATGCGGTTTCACTGAAGCCGAGTTTTTCAAGCAGAGTATAAGATTCAAATTAAAAAAATGAGTCTGCAGGACTCAAAGGTCACGGGGAGAAGGCTGGGAACTGGGGTTGAAGAGGAGATAAAAAAAGGATCAGACATGATTGAATGAGGGAGCAGACTCGATGGGCCAGATGGCCTAATTCTGCTCCTATGTCTTATGGTCTTGCAGGGCATGCTTGGCAGGTCAGACAGTATCTGCGGAAAGAAAATTATTAACCTTTCATGTTGAAGATCCTTCATCAGAACTCATCTGAATTGATTAGGTGCTCTGGACGGAAAGCATAGACTGTTTCTCTTTCCACAGATGTTCCCTGGTCTGCTGAGTGTTTCCACTATTGTCTGTTTTCATTTCAGGTTTCCAGCATCTGCCCCTTTTCATTTTCATTGACCAAGTATAACATTCATTTTGGTACTAAACTGAAACATACAGCACCCGCTCCAGAATCAAAATTCCATTCCATTACCTCTTGTTTGACTCCCTCTCTGATTTGCTGATTTCCTCCAGCATTCCGTGTGTGTTACTCAAGATTTGCAGCATCTGCAGATATCTAGTGTTATTAATGCCAAGAGCATTTGTTACAGTGACCCTGAAACAATGCTCTGACCTTCATGAAGCTCTGCCCTGTGATGTTCGTGAATAAAATGGGAATTGCAGCCAGTTGCCAGCAAGCTCACTCTAGTCCTCAAGGTGCCAATCCCCACCTCCCTCAGCTAATTTTCCACCTTCCCCCAGTGCCACTGACCCATGACCTAGACACACACCTTACTTTTCTCAATTGCAGTATGTGCAAAGTGGTGGTCATGCACTGTATTAAACGTGACAGGTTTTTGTTGTTGCAGTTACATCTTCAGTAATAATCTGTAGAATATTTTAAGCAGGAAAAACTACAAGGAAAATATTTATTGGTCCTCTATACTTTTAGCAGACATTACTAGGCACCAATGATATTTGAAGCTATAGAATTATTTAGACAAGGAAGGAGAAATATAGAGAATGTGATTAAAACTTAAACCAAAACATCGAATGGAGTGCTGATTATAACACTTCTAGGAGGCAGAGCAAGATTGAACAGACAAGACTAGTGAAGAAATATGAAATCATCCTTGAGATAAGAGTGGATATACCAAGAGGTACACAGGCTTTATTGTTTAGACAATTTCTTTTCAGTAAGTTGCAGTAAATTTCCCATTTAGCTGTGCTATTTATACTGCCCTGCCGACTGCATTCGTATCTATGTTGCTAATGGCGCATGTAGTCAGTCAAGAAGGATATGACTGCAGTTGAAGAATGAGAAATGCAGCTGAAGTGTAGATTATATCGAGTATGACTGGTGAATGAAGAGAGTGGATAAACCCATAGCAACCTGACAATGAGGGTGGTGGGGTGGAAGTACGCCTACGCCTCTATCAAGGATGGTGGACGGCGCTCCCTCCCTCTACTGCACCTTGGTCAGGGTGTAGTACCTTCTTAGACCCCCAGTCACGGTCACCTGCCACGGGAGCTGGTGCTGGATGGTCATATGAGCAGCTGAAATATATCACAAGTCCTAGTTATGCGACCACTGACACCAGACAGACCATCTCTGAAGAGTATTGATAATGGCTGGGGTCACCCGTCTTGTAAAAACACTGTCCAGAAGAAGGGAATGGCAAACTACTGGTGCAGAAAAATTTGAGACTATGATTGCCAACGTCATACAACACAGCACATAATGATGATGATGATGGTGACAATCCATTGGTTAAAGCAGACTAAATTCACATTAAAAAGGCAGCGGATTTCTTTAAGTGTAGAAAATAGTTTCCATTACTTTGTGGCTGAATACCACTGACGGTTTAGATCGTATAGTACTGGTAATGAAAAATGGGCTAGATCTATTTATTTTAATTATTTTATTTAGCGATACAGAGTGGAGTAGGCCCTTCCAGCCCTTTGAGCCACACTGCCCCAGCAACCCCACAACCACGATTAACTCTAACCTAATCACGGAACAATTTACAATGACCAATTAACCTACCGGTTCATCTTTGGACTGGGGGAGGAAACGGGAGCACCCGGGGAAAGCTCACGCATTTCACGGAGGACGCACAGAACGATATCGTGACAGTGTCACACTAATGGCTGCGCCACCGTGGCTCCCATTTAATTAACAGAAACACAAGAGACTGCAGGTGCTGGAATCTGGAGCAACGGAAATCTGCTGGAGAAACTCAGCAATTTAAGAACTACCGGTGGAGGGAAAGGAATTTTCAACGTGAGATAATTTAACAGAAATTGTAATAGAATCAGAATCAAGTTTATTCCCACTCTGATATGTCTATCCACGGCCTCCTCTACTGTCAGGATGAAACCACACTCAGGTTGGAGGAACAACATCTTATATTCCGTCTGGGTAGCCTCCAACCTGACGGCATGAACATTGACTTCTCAAACTTCCGTTAATGCCCCTCCTCCCCTTCCTACCCCATCTCTTAGTTATTTATTTATTATTCCTCCTCTCCTCCCCCCCCCCGTTTCCCTTTTTCTCTCTCTTTTTTCTCTCTCTGTCCCTCTCAGAATCACTCCTTGCCTGCTCTCCATCTTCCTCTGGGCTTCCTCCTCCTTTCTTTCTCCCGAGGCCTCCCATCCCATGATCCTTCTCCAGCTCTGTATCCCTTTTGCCAATCAACTTTCCAGCTCTTAGCTCCATCCCTCCCCCTCCTGTCTTCTCCTATCATTTTGGATCTCCCTCCCACTTTCAAATCTCTTACTATCTCTTCTTTCAGTTACTCCTGATGAAGAGTCTTGGCCCAAAACGTCGACTGTACCTCTTCCTATAGATGCTGCCTGGCCTGCTGCATTCACCAGCAACTTTTATGTGTGTGTTGGTTGGATTTCCAGCATCTGCAGATTTCCTCGTGTTCAGGTTTATCATCACTGACTGAAGTAAGGAAATAGGTTGTTTTGTGGCAATGGTACAGGGCAAGACATAGAACTTACTATAAGTTAGAAAAATAAAGAAATGGTACAAAAGATGAATAACAAGGCAACGTACATGGACCATTCAGGAATCTGATGGTGGAGAGGAAGAAGTTATCACAGAAACTTTGAGTGTGAGCGTCCAGGCCCCTGTACCTTCTCCCCAACCGTAAAAACATGATGAAAGCATGTCTTGGATGGTGAAGCTCTTCAGTGATAGATGCCGTCTTCCTGAGGCACTGCACCTTGAAGGTGTTCTCAGAGATGGGGAAGGTCGTGCCGTGATGGAACTGACTGAGTCTACGACCATCTGCAGTCTCCTGTACATTGTAGGCTGTGATGCAACTTTCCAGAATGCTTGCCACAGTACAGCTGTTGAGACCTGCAAGTCTCTGGTGACATGCCACATCTCCTCAAACTCTTAATGAAGTTGAGCTCCTGGCGTGCCTTCCTTGTGATTGCATCGATGCATTGGGCCCAAGATAGTTCTCTGGAGATGATGATGCCCAGGAACCTGACAAGGCTCACCCTTCCAATAGGACTGGTGTGTGTTCTCCTGACTTTCCCTTCCTGAAGTCCACAATCACTTAGAAACATAGAAACACAGAAAACCTACAGCACAATACAGGCCCTTCGGCCCACAAAGCTGTGCCAAACATGTCCTTACCTTAGAACTACCTAGGCTTTACCCATAGCCCTCTATTTTTCTAAGCTCCATGTACCCATCCAGGAGTCTCTTAAAAGACCCTATCGTTTCCGCCTCTACCACTGCTGCCGGCAGCCCATTCCATGCACTCACCATTCTCTACTTAAAAAACTTACCTCTGACATCTCCTCTATACCTACTTCCAAGCACCTTAAAACTATGCCCTCTCGTGCTAGCCATTTCAGCCCTGGGAAAAACCCTCTGACTATCCACATAATCAGTGCCTCTCATTATCTTGTACACCTCTATCAGGTCACCTCTCATCCTCTGTCGCTCCAAGGAGAAAAGGCCGAGTTCACTCAATCTATTCTCATAAGGCATGCTCCCCAATTTAGGCAACATTCTTGTAAATCTCCTCTGCACCCTTCCTATAGTTTCCACATCCTTCTTGTAGTGAGGCAACCAGAACTGAGCATAGTACTACAAGTGGGGTCTGACCAGGGTCCTATACAGATGTAACATTACCTCTTGGCTCTTAAACTCAAACCCACAGTTGATGAAGGCCAATACACTGCATGCCTTCTGAACCACAGAGTCAACCTGTGCAGCAGCTTTAAGTGTCCAATGGACTTGGACCCCAAGATCCATCTGATCCTCCACACTGCCAAGAGTCTTACCATTAATGCTAAATTCTGCCATCATATTTGACCTACCAAAATGAACCACCTCACACTTATCTGGGTTGAACTCCATCTGCCACTTCTCAGCCCAGTTTTGCAACCTATCAATGTCCCACTGTAACCTCTGACAGCCCTCCACACTATCCACAACACCTCCAACCTTTGTGTCATCAGCGAATTTACTAAACCATCCCTCCACTTCCTCATCCAGGTCATTTATAAAAATCATAAAGATTAAGGGTCCCAGAACAGATTCCTGAGGCACAACACTGGTCACCAGCCTCCATGCAGAATATGACCCGTCTACAACCACTGTTTGCCTTCTGTGGGCAAGCCAGTTCTGGACCCACAAAGCAATGTCCCCTTGGATCCCATGCCTCCTTACTTTCTCAATAAGCCTTACATGGGGTACCTTGTCAAATGCCTTGCTGAAATCCATATACACTACATCTACGGCTCCACCTTCAACATTGTGTTTAGTCACATCCTCAAAAAATTCAATCAGGCTCATAAGGCACGACCTGCATTTGACAAAGCCATGCTGACTGTTCCTAATCATATTATGCCTCTCCAAATGTTCATAATTCCTGCCTCTCAGGATCTTCTCCATCAACTTGTCAACCACTGAAGTAAGGCTCACTGGTCTATAATTTCCCGGGCTATCCCTATTCCCTTTCTTGAATAAACTTCCTTTCTTGAATTCCTTGCTCTTGCTGACATTGTGAGGTTGTTGTTGCAACACCACTCAGTCAGTCGATCTTTCTCACCCATGTACACCTCATCACCATCTGAAATTCTGATTGGCAAATTTATAGAGCAGTGGGCTAAGCATGCATCCTCGATGACTGTCAGCGAGGAGAAGGTTGAATTTGAATGTTTGGAAGGGAGTAACACAAATGAGCTGCTAAAATTCTAGATTGAAACAACATTGATTTTGGTGAAACAGATTGAGAAAATTGAGCAAATTGCTAATGAGTCAAACAACAGGATTTGACGAAGGAAACTTATCCTTTGTTTACCTGGTGTTTTGTCCTATGACTGTGTGTAAAACCTTGAAAATTTGGTGTCAGATATACATGTGACATGGCTTGCCTGATGGAACAAATCAAGACTAACTAGAGCCTCAATACTGGGGATATTGGCCTGGGAGAGGACACTAATGTTCATTTGCTTACCTTTCCTATGGGCTTTGAGAGATACCGATGTGTTCTTTCCCGTGCCTTGAAGAAACTACTTAAGGCAGTCCAAGTCTCAGGAGCAGATGAGAATCGCTCAACCTGTTGAGTCTGAGTTATGTGCCTGGATTTTCAAACACCCTTTTCGTCAAAGGAGCATAGGGGGTATGTCAGGCTGAAGGTGGGGGTGGATTGTATCAGTGATATCTGCTTCTAAGGCCTTGCTTTGAACATTTATGGTAAGGCAGCAAACTAGTGCAGAGGCAGAAAGTGTGGGAGGCAGAGACAGACAAAGGTAGGTCTGAAGGTCATCTTAGCTCACCACTCTCTTCTCTTGTTCAGACTTATAATCCACAACTGTTTCTTAGGGCTTTCAAGATTGTCCAACCCTCCAAATGTAATGGGAAGTATTTTCCACTTCCAATGTTCCTCCATTCTCTGTTCCTGCCATAAGACTAATGATGTGTTATTTCATTGATAGCAATGGGATTTCCATTTCACCCTGAGCAGCTCCTCTTCCTGTGTGAATTTAGAACAAATGCAACCACAGGCATTCCAACTCTCGGAAGTTTCACTTAAGGACATTGGATATTCCACCTTGCTGTTTGTGCATAGACACCAGTTGAGGTTAATGGGTCGTGATCATGCACAGATCTTTCTCCTCCCTCAGCTCAGGCAGAGTGAGAGAATCCACCAGTGATGCCTCTGTTGTAGCCACAGCTGAAGCTTAATACTGCAACAAAATATGTCAGACATCTGAAACAGAGAAGGGAAAATCTGGAAATACTCAACAGGTCAGATAGCATCTGTAGTGAGACAGAGGGAGAAAAACGTAGAGCTTCATCAGAAAAGATCTGAGATTGTCTAAATCCACTCATTCCTGAGAGTACAGTTTGCAGCTGTGGAGAATGTGTTAATAGGAACATAGCATTTAAACATTTAAACAAAACATCCTAATATTTTACTGAAAGAGTGAAACTCTTTAAGAGTGTATTTAGAACATTGCGTTTAGAAGATTACAGCACTGGACAGGCTATTCATCCCACAATGTTGCTGCTATCAAAACGTCATCCTCATGTGCATCATCCACGTCCCTCCTTACCCTTCATATTCATGTGTCTATTTAAAAGCCTCTTACAGTAAACTACATCAAACTGCCTGCTTCCACTACAACCTCTGGTAATCTATTCCAGGAGCATATCACTCTCTACATAAAAAAACCTGCCCCTCACATCACCTTTAAACTTACCCCTCTGATCTTAAAAGCACGTCTCCAGTGTTTGACATTTCTACTCCAGGGTAAAGATTCTGACTGTTTACCCTACCTATACCTCTCAAAATTTAAAAAAAACCCTATCACATCTCCTCTCAGCCTCAGATGCTCTAGGAAAAACAACTCGGGTTTGTTGAACCTTTTTTATAGCTCATACCATCTAATCCAGACAACATTCTAGCAAACATCTTGGCACCCTCTTTGTCCACTGTCTTCCACATCCTTCATATAATGGGGTGATCAGAACTGAGAGCAATGCTTCAACTGCGGTCTGACCAGTCAAGCACACCATATGCTTTTGTTATCACCTTATCATTTTCAATGTGCTATGGACTTGGACCCCATATTTGTGACAAGTTTGTCTGCACTCACACAACTGAGGAGAAGCCAGTTCTCTCTTAAAATCTATCTCCTTTACCCAACAAGTGATCACTAGTTCTTTTATCTTCCTGTAAGATACAGTACTGTATTAAATTAAACTTGGCAATGCTCATTTGGATATTTAACATGTGGTAAAGGAAGCAGTATATTATACCTGTTCGTGAGTCAAGCGTGGATCATCTGCATTCCCAGAGGATTTTATCAACTGGATTTTCTGCTCAGTAAAGCTAGCTTGACACTTCACAGGGATTTTAACCCCAGTGCGAGCCAGAGGTGCTTATCACAAACTCACAGTAGTCATGAGTCAGCTTCTGTTTTGCTACAATGTGGAGTTTATCACACGGGGTCACTGAAGTCCTTATCTTCCTGGATTACCATAATACCATGCATTCAGTCCACACTGATTCCATTGGATATCCTTACAGGGAATGAGCTCAAATTTACAATAAAATCTTCACAGACCAAATATTGACCCTGTTCTTGACTCTCCCTTCCCTTGGCCTCAGAAAAGTTTACATTTATGTTTCCTACCATTAATAGAATTTTACATCATTGGCACTGACTCCTTTACCATAGAAGTATGGAACTGACTTTGAACATTTTGCATTGCAGACACTGTGAAATTCCTTTGTACACTATTCTAAGAGAAAGAAGGGGGGAGAGAGAGAGAGAAAGAAAGGAAGGCAGAGAAAGGAGAGAAATAAAAAGAACAAGACAGAATGAGAGTGAGAGAGAATATGAGAAAGTGACAAAGAAAGAAAAAGAAATAGAAAGAGGATGTAGTAAGAAAGAAAGAAAGAAAGAAAGAAAAACAGTAATAGACGAAGAGCAAGAGATAGAATGAAATGTAGAATGTGAGAAAGAAAGAAATTGAACAATTGGAATTGATTTATTTTTGTCATATTATTGTCAAGAACTTATCTTGCATACTGCTTGATCATGCAGATAAATTCATTATGTAGTACACTGACGTAAGACAATGTAATAACAGTATGCAGAACAAAGTTCAACAGCTACAGAGAAAGTACAGCACGGATAGACAATATGGTGCAACATCATAATGAGGCAGATTGTGAGGTCAAAACCCACTTTATTATACAAAGGAACCATTTAATAGTCGTCTAACAGAGGGGTCGAAGCTTTCCTTGAGCTTGTGGCACATGTTTTCAGGCTTTTGAATCACAAAACTCAATCATTCACATGAATATTCGCGGTATTTTCCGTTTTCATTTCAGATTTCCAGCCTCTGCAGTTTGATGCTGCAAGGTGCGTCCAGTATTTCCTGCATTGATTTCAGGTTGTTAGCGACCTCCGTTTTTCTCCTTTTTACTATTGGCACTATGGTCTGCAAGCCTTGTGCTTCACAATGTCAGGCAAGAATAAGCTCCCGTCTTACAACAGCGGAGAAAAACTCAAAAGCCAGCAACCCCACAACACCAGGTTTTATCAAATCTGTCAATAAATTCACATAGCATTCAGAAACATTCAAAAGCAATTCAAATTAAACGTTTAATTTTCCTTAATATTCTAATTATTCAGTTTACAAGTTGTGACTATGTCATAATGTCATTGACTCTTTGGGGGTGCATCCCTTTGACAATAAATCTCTTTTGCACTTTAGTGAACAACTTGCCTCTCTTTCCAATTATGGGTACACTGTACCAAAATACCCAAAAACCATTTCACCCAATGTTTTCCATTTATGAAATTTCACTTTAGGAGACATTATTCCGGGAATGCACTTCCGGGTGTGGTAGTAGACACAGATACATTAAGGACACCTAAGAAACTCTTAGATAGGCACATAAATGAAAGAAAAATGGAGGGCTATGTGAGAGGAAAGAAGTAGGTTAAAAAGTTGGCACAACATCATGGGATTCTATGTACCACAGAATTGTCATAAATCCAGGAATGAACATAGAACATAAAACATTCCAGCACAGTACGGGTCCTTTAGCCCATGATGTTGTGCTGATCTTTTAACCTACTCTAAGATCAGTATAACCCTTCCCTCCTACATAGCCCTCTATTTTCACCTGAACAATTAAAAACATTAGAGTAAAGCCAACTAATTCAAAGCTAGGTAAGTTGCCCTTTGCTTACCCTTCTCCTTCAGAGCCATTCCTCTCCTTTCAAATGACTCGGCACACTCTCCTCTTCCCAACTCTGTGGACAGGTGAAGGTAGCTGGGAGTTCACTAAAGAATTGACTGCTTTCCTCCACAAGTTCCAGCCTATTATTATGCATTGAACATGCTACAAATCTGCAAAATACAACTCTACATGCTAATGTACAAAAGAAACAGTTAATTGCCATCAAAAAACTGCAGTATTTAAATATTGGAAACAGTCTTGCACCAAAACTATAACTTGTTTGATGTTGTCTCTCTTTCTCAGAAAGAAATTAGTGGAAGAAATAAATATAAATAAGTTAAATAAATAATTAATTTGAATCACACATATTTTTAAAAAGGCACCAACCCCCATTCACATTTGCTAATTGATCCATTGGTAAGATGAACCATGCTCGGTTTAATAGTTTTTAAGTTCACATTTAATATTGGGTTCACCGATCGGGGTTTGACTCCCACCACTGTCTGTAAGGACTTTGTATATATTCTCCCCAAGACCTATTGGGTTTCCTCTGGGTGCCCTGGTTTCCTCCCTCAATCCAAAGATGCATGGTTAGGGTTAGTGAGTTGTGGGCATGCCATGTCAGTGCCCAGCACGATCCTCACTAATTAGATTTGTCACAAATGAATCATTTCTCTGTATGTTTTGATGTACTTGTGACAAATAAAGACAATCTTGTTCTTCGTTCACCTGGCCTCGGTGGAGTTGATCTCCACTGACTTGCTTCCATTTACCCCATTGTTACGGCTGCAGTAGCAGTAGAGCTCCTGGACAATGAATCTTAAGGAGCAGGAACGATGGTAAAGGTAAGTAAGCAGCCAGCTGAAAAATGTTGATTTATGTGTTAAAAGTCGCAGTTGACGTGAAGTGTATTACAGGGCTATAAAATAATCCCACGCTTCAGGTAACTTTATGATCCTTACTTTTGTACTTGGTGTGATTGGAGCCCTAGTCAATCATATTACAGCCTTGAGCAAAGCTAGGACTGCAGCCAGCAGTTCAGTCAGTGTAAGTGACAGCGGTTTTATTTGACTTCCAGAGTTGAATTTGATTCCACTAAGGACATTTTTCTTTCATACTCCTGGTTATTTTGATACTATTAACTACAAATTGTAAACCAGCCCCTGCATTCATTATCCAGTTCACTTCTGACTTGCACGGACACCATTTTGCACTGGGTACCATAACGGTATCAAGCTTATTGCTGCTACTTCACAGCTTCAGACAATTAAACTCCACATCTCTAGGAAAATTACCTGAGTTTGACCCTAACCCCTCCTCCTTCCCTTTCTCCCATGGTCCACTCTCCTCTCTTATCAGATTCCTTCTGCTTTAGTCCTTTATCTTTTCCACCTATCACCTCCCAACTTCTCACTTCAACCCCCTCCCCCACCCACATACCTTCCCCTTCGTCTGGCTTCACCTATCACCTTCTAGCTTGTACTCCTTCCCCAACCCCCTTCAACTTCTTATTCTGGCTTCTTCCCCCCTTCCTTTCCAGTCCTGAGGGAAGGTCTCAGCCCGAAACATTGACTATTTATTTCCCTTCATAGATGCTGCCTGACCTGCTGAATCTCCCCTAGCATTCTGTGTGTGTTACACAGGATTTCCAGGATCTGCAGAATCTCTTTATCATGGCCCCAACTGAACAGCAGCAGGCATCCAAGTTTGGACATTCTAATTCCCTGGGGTAAGGTTAGCTGTCGCTGTCCCTTGTATACTCTCCCCAAGAGCAATTGGGTTTCCTCTGAGTGCCCTGGTTTCCTCCCACAATCCAAAGATGCATGGTTAGGGTTAGTGAGTTGTGGGCATGCCATGTCAGTGCCCAGCAAAATCTTCACTGATTTGATTTGAAAGATGCTCTGAAGTCGGCCTCCAAGACACAGAGCACAGGGTCACCAGATGCTGCAAGGATTCACACAGGTATAGTTCTATTCTCCCTTACGAAGTCTGCACAATTAGGCTCATCTGGGAGTGAAGCCTCACAGCCGTTCATGGTGTTAGGCTTCACTTAGTAGGAAGTAACAGCCTGCAAACTCTGTGAAAGCTGACATGCATTTCATTCCGTCTCTAACCTCAATTGGAATTGTTTTATCTCCCTTAAAATAACCTTCCACAGGTCATACCTTGTCTTCTTATACAGTTCTTGATCGCCGGTCTTGAATGCCACAGATCGAACCCTCAGCAGACTATGGATCTCCTGGTTCATCCACGGCTTTTGGTTTTGCTATGCCTGGCATGTTCTCGAAGGCACACGCTCAAACACACAGTTCTTGATGAAGTTATTCATTCAGACTCTAAGATGAATCCCTGAATGTTATCCAGTCCACTGACTCAAAGCAGTCCCATCAGTGCACCTCTGCCTCCCTCTGCAGGGTGGTAGATACTTAGGTTTTCTGAAGAGAATGGTCCATTGATTGTCTTCTGCCACTGAATGGAAGAATATGCAATACAGCAACAAAGAATTTTACAGTTTTTGTTGTATTACTTAGTCTTAAAGAACCTACCTCTAGCCCCATGGATCATGTTCCCTGACCCACTATGGGAAAGCAGCTATACAATTTCATTACAATATAGAGGCCCTTTGGCCCCTTGGGCATATGTGAGCTCTCAGAGTTTCCCCTACAAACTATTGTCCATCTACTTCTGCTACATAGCTACACTAGGGCAAATGTACATTAACAAATTAACCTTTGAAATATGTGGGAGCCCACAGGATCACCGGAGGAACATGCAAACTCCACATGACACCCAGGGTTGGCAAATCATAAACACAGGAGGCTATGGATGGTGGTGAACCCAAGGGCAGAGTAAGGTCTAGAAAATACCCAGACTCAAACTCAAAATACACAAAATGACACAAATGAAATCCAAAGTCAAAGTCACAAAGAACAGTACTAGAAATGGAATTCCTACAATTGAGCACAGAGTGCTCAGCACAAGGCCTTTAAGTGAGGATTTTCCAGGAAGCAATATAGCAGGCAATAATTGGCTGTCTGAGTCTTAAAGGGACAGTGATAGCTAACCACACTCCATGGAATTGGAATGTCCAAACTTGGATGCCTGCTGCTGTTCAGTTGGGGCCATGATAAAGAGATTCTGAAGATCCTGGAAATCCAGTGTAACACACACAAAATGCTGGGGGAGATTCAGCAGGTCAGGCAGCATCTATGAAGGGAAATAAATAGTCAATGTTTCGGGCTGAGACCTTCCCTCAGGACTGGAAAGGAAGGGGGGAAGAAGCCAGAATAAGAAGTTGAAGGGGGTTGGGGAAGGAGTACAAGCTAGAAGGTGATAAGTGAAACCAGGTGAGGGGGAAGGTATGTGGTGAGGAGGGGGCTGAAGTGAGAAGCTGGGAGATGATAGGTGGAAAAGGTAAAGGACTGAAGAAGAAGGAATCTATTAGGAGAGGAGAGTGGACCATAGGAGAAATGGTTAGGGTCAAACTCAGGTAATTTTCCTAGAGATGTGGAGTATAATTGTCACGGCAATAACCTTGGTGTCATTATGTTACCCAGTGCAAAACAGTGTCTGTGCAAGTCAGAAGTGAACTGGATGATGAACGCAGGGGCTGGTTTATAATTTGTACTCGCAAGGCATCAGGCCCTGATGGCATACATAGTTGTTCTCTGAAAACTTGTGCCAACCAACTGGCGAGAGTGTTCAAGGACATCTTCAATCTCTCACTGCTGCTTTCGAGGCTTCCCACCTGCTTCAAAACGGCGGCAGTCATACCAGTGCCCAAGAAAAAGCGGATGAGCTGCCCCAATGACAATCACACAGTGGCACTCCTCATATCTACTGTGATGAAGTACTTTGAGAGGTTGGTCCTGGCTGGAATCAACTCCTGCCTAAGCAAGGACCTGAACCCATTGCAATTTGCCTGTGATCACAACAGGTCTTCAGCAAATGCAGTCTCACTGGCTCTCCACTTGGCCTTAGATCACCTGGACAACAGTAATACCTACATCAGGCTGCTCTTCGTTGATTACAGCTCAGCGTTCAACACCACTGTACCCTCAGTTCTAATTTGAGCCCCTGTACAAATATCCTTGACTTCCTCACTGGGAGATCACCGTTTGTGCAGATTGGAAATAATATCTCCTCCTTTCTGACAATCAATATAGTGCATCCTTAGCCCACCACTCTATTCTCTCGACTCCCACCATTGTGTCCTCATCGAGGGATCAGAAGTGGAAAGGGTGAGCAATTTCAAGTTCCTGGGTGTCCACATCACTGGGAATCTATCCCGGGACAACCTATTGAAGCAATTACAAAGAAGGCACAACATCGGCTATATTAGAAATTGGAAGAGGCTTGTTATATCACCAAAGACACTTGCTAATGTCTATAGGTACACTGTGGAGAGCATTCTAACTGGTTGAATCTCCGTCTGGTATGGAGGGGCTACTGCACAGGGCCAAAAAAAGCTACAGAAAGTTGTAAACTCAGCCAGCTCCATCATGGGCACCAGCCTCCCCAGTATCCAGGACACCTTCAAAAGAACATACCTCAAAAAGGTGATATCCATCATTAAGGACCTCCATCACCCAGGACATGCCCTCTTCTCATTGCTACCATCAAGGAGGAGATACAAGAGCCTGAACCACGCACTGAAAGTTTCAGGAACAGTTTCTTCCCTTCCACCGTCAGATTTCTGAATGTACACTACCTCACTATTTTCCCTTCTATTTTTGCACCAATTATTTAATTTAATTTTTATATACACCGTATATATTTCTTATTGTAATTTAGAGCTTTTATTATTATGTATTCCTGCTGCAAAACAACAAATTTCATGACATATGCCAGCCTTATTCTGATTCTGAAAGGAGTGAGAAATTTTTACACTGCCCCAAAGAAACGTCCGATGAGGCTTCTACTCCAGGCCCTTTTGAATCGGCTATATCTGAACAACAATGAAAGATTTAAATCTTAAAATGTGCTTTAGTTGTCAGATGAAGTGAAGTGCATCATCTTGCATCTAATCAAGCAGCGAAGGTTGTGCTGGGCATCCCGCAGGTGCTGCCACTCTTCCAGCGCCAACATGGCATGCCCATGTCTCACTAACCCTAACCCTGCAATGTGAGAAGAAATTGGAGGAGCCAGAGGAAACCCAAGCAGTCTCAGAAAGAACTTATAAATTCCTACAGACAGCAGCGAAAATGAAACCCCAATCTGACAGTCAGCACATTAACCAGTACACTACTCTGCTGCCTCCTTCGATTTTATAACACCTACAATGAGACAACCATGCCAGGATGTTTCTCAAGGTAGCACCTTGAGCAGCTAACAGAGATGCTTCCTCACATCTCCGTTCATATAGGTTCAATCGTGACCTCCAGCCCTGTCTGTGTGGAGCCTGGGCATTCACCCATCTGACCACACGGGTTTGCTTTACGTGCTCTATTGGCTGGACATTCTCCAAAGAAGTTCAACTGACACATGTAAATTGTCCCTTGGATGTAACTAAGTGGTCGAGTCTGGGGTGTGTTAAGGGAAATGTCAGGAGAGTAAACTAGAATTAGTGTGGATGGGTGTTTGATGGCTAGCATGAACCCAGTGGGCCGAAGGGTCTGTTTCTATGCTGATGGTGTCTATCAGAGACAGTGCCTGTCTCTTGAGCTCACTTGGCATTCAGGAAAGTGCAGATTCTTATAGAACCATTCCCAAAACCTCAGATCATCCCAGATGTCTTTATGTCCAATGGAAACAAATTGGTCGGCACAACATTGTGGGCCAAAGGGTCTTTAGAAACATAGAAAACCTACAGCACAATACAGGCCCTTCGGCCCACAAAGTTATGCCGAACATGGCCCTACCTTAGAAATTACCTAGGGTTACCTATAGCCCTCTATTTTTCTAAGCCCCACGTACCTATCCAGGAGTCTCTTAAAAGACCCTATCGTATCCGCCTCCACCACCATTGCCAGCAGCCCATTCCACGCACTCACCACTCTCTGCATAAAAAACTTACCCCTGACATCTCCTCTGTAACTACTTCAAAGCACCTTAAAACTGTGCCCTCTCGTGCTGGGAAAAAACCTCTGACTATCCACGCGATCAATGCCTCTCATCATCTTGTACACCTCTATCAGGTCACCTCTCATCCGCCTTCGCTCCAAGAAGAAAAGGCCGAGTTCACTCAACCTGTTTTCATAAGGCATGCTCCCCAATCCAAGCAACATCCTTGTAAGCCTCCTCTGCACCTTTTCGACATCCTTCCTGCAGTGAGGCGACCAGAACTGAGCACAGTGAGTCTTGACCGTGTTCTTCTCTGTTCTATGTTTCATGTGAAATCTGCAATAACTCTGCACTGATTAAAACTGTGTGTAGCCAGTTCCTATTAAGAGCAGTGTGACGTTGACCAGATATCTACTTCACTAATGTCAATTGAGAAATGAACTTTGATAGCTGAGGTGGTACAACTCTCCCTCACTACTGCAGGTTTTCTGTCTGGAATGCGACTGACTGACTCCTGTGGAAGCCAACCGTCTGCTCCGAGAGAACCCAGTAGTACAAAGGGGAGGATTACTAGCAAGACCAGTGAAGGCACTTAAGAACCCCCAAGCTATTGAAGAATGCTCAAGGTTGTCATGGCTACCAAAAGGCTGTGCAGAAGTGAGTGGAACCCCATATTTACCATAGAGGTTTTTGGCCTTCTTCTCAAACCAGCCAACCCCCTTTCTCCGTCCTCCTCCTGTGGAAGCTGCCTTGCGATATCTCTGCTGTACACAATGCGAGCAACCCGTTACTGAAGGACTTGTGTCTTTTGCAATCAGGGAAAGCCGGCCTGGTCAGCTTGCATGTGTCTACCTGAGTCCTGAGCAACATCAGCAAAGTCTCGTTCATTGGCTTTGAATTATTTAATCATGTTTCCTGGACAGTGGCCAAAGTAAACAGCCCTTGGTGAACACTGGTGGGAACTCAAAAACGTACTCAAACCATTTAATTCATTTACTTGTGCGAGGTCATTACTTCATTCCTTGCCTGAAATGGGAGGTCCCAACTGCAATGCAAGGTAGACTAGTGCTGTGTGTTACTGTGCGCAGGCAAAAGAGCAGTGGGAGAGTATCACATCAGTTTAATGGCTCAACATAAGCATTTGCGGTAACTCCACTGTTATGTGGATTTGCTAGATTCAATCACTGTTCACCTAGGCAAGCTCTATCCTTCTACCATCACTGAGGATCTCGGCCTGAAATGCCAGCTGTACTCTTTTCCATAGATGCTGCCTGGCCTGCTGAGTTCCTCCAGCATTTTGTGTGTGTTGTACTAATCAATTCTCGTTTTTGGGACATGTTTCCCTGCACCCATGGATGATCCTTTGATACAATGATTCACTTCAAAACCATTTCTTTGATTACATAGAACAATACAGTACAGTACAGGCCCTTCAGCCCATTATGTTGTGCCAACCCTTTAACCTACTACTACTACTACGTTGACTCAGGCCTAGGGGGCCGGCATCAGGCACAATGACGGACTCTCCACTTCTCCCTCTCCCTCATCAGTGTGTTCAGTTCATCTACATTAGCCGCGCTGCTGTCTTCTAGGAGCGTGTTGACCATAGTCTTGGGAGGGTGCCCAGGGTTCATCCTCCCGTGCTTGGGCTCCTGTATGATGACTAGGCTGGCAGGTAGCTAGGGGTGGCGTAGACAGTGCCCCGCTAGTTGCAGTCTTCTCACCTCAATTTTAGTGGTGAGCATCGGTAGGTTATTATAGAGCTCGACGTTCGTCATGTGCTGTTGCCAACTCACGTCAAGAGCCATCCAGAGCATTCGTGTATAGCTACCATCTAGAGACTTCCGCATCGTCTTGGTGAGTGTCCACGTCTCGCATCTGTATGTGAGAATGGACTCTATGACTGCTATGAAATTCCTCTTTTTAAGCCCTCTGGTCAGGTTTGACCCAGATTTCCTTCATGTCGTTCATAGCCCTCCACGCCAGCGCCTTCCGTATCTTTATGTCCTTCTCCGAACTCATCATTCTTGACCCAAGGTACTTGTAGTCAACCTACCCTTTAACCTACTAACCTTTTAACTTATCATTCTAACCATTTCCTCCCACATAGTCATCCATTTTTTCTATCAGATATGTGTCTATTAAAGAGTCTCTTAAATATCCTGAATATTTCTACCTCTACCATCACTCCTGGCAACATGGTCCACACACTCACCACTCTATGTGTAAAATCCCTCCAACATCCCTCCATACCTTCTTCCAATTACCTTAAAATAGACATTTCTGCCCTGGGGAAAAGGTCCCTGGCTGCCCACTCGATCTACGCACTTATAGATTCAATCATAATTGAGAAGTATTTTGTTGGTCGCTTCAACACAAACTCCCCTCACCCTTTCTCCCTCAGCAACAGGCTGTCAATTAGAGTCAAACAGTCATTGAGCTACACAGCACAGGAGCAAGCTATTCAGGCCAATTCAGATACAGATCTGTGACAGTCCCATTTGCCCATGTTTATCTTAAACCTTCCTATCCATGTTCCATCCACGTACTTTTTTAAATGTTGTTATTGTACCTTCCGCTGGCAACTTGTTCCATACACACACCACCCTCTGGGTGAAGACGTTGCCCCTTAGATGACTGTTAAGTCCTCCCATCCCACAACCCTGCACTGCTCCCTGTAACTATTGATGGTGAGGACCCGGATGTGGTGAGGATCTACAAGTACCTGGGGGTGCACCTGGATGACAGACTTGAGTGGAGCAGCAACACAGAGGCTGTGTACAAGAAGGACCAAAATCATCTCTACTTCCTGAGGAGACTGAGGTCCTTTGGAGTATGCAGGCCTCTCCTTCACATGTTCTACCAGTCTGTTGTCACCAGTACAATCTTCCAGTGGTGTGCTGGGGCCATGGCATCAACACGGGTGATGCCAACAAGCTCAATAAACTGATTAGAAAGGCTGGCTCTGTCATAGGAGTCAAATTGGACACACAGAGGCTGTGGTAGATCAAAGTACCCTATGAAAATCCTAGCAATTCTGGACAATGGTTCTCACCCTCTGCATGCCACCTTGGACAGAGAAGCACCTTTAGTAATAGTCTAAGACAATTGCACTGTTCCAAAAAGCGTTATATGAGGTCATTCTTACCCTTGGCCATTCGGCTTTATAATGAGACAGCCTATAGCCAGGGAAGTGATGACCCCCTCCTGTAAGACTGTTTGAGATAACTTATTTTTTATTCTTTATTTCTTCTCTTCTAATATTTGTATATTTGTATATCTGTGCACTTGTAATGCTACTGTGACACTGTAATTTCTTTTGGGATCAATAAAGTTTCTACCCATCTATCTAAATCTACACCTTCTAGTTTTTGAGACTCTTCCCCAGGGAGAAAGACTGTGTGTACATTTACACTATCTGCTAATCTACTCACGTTCTGCATGCAGGATAAAGTACTGATGCAGGGTTTTGACCCGAAAAGTCAACAATTCTCCCCCCCCCTCCCCCCCACAGCTGCTGTTTGACCAATTGAATTCTTCCAGCAGATTGTTTGAAGTTTACGTAATTCAGTAGGAATACTGGACATGTGTTATTGACTTCTCTGGAATGAATTTCAGGTTTTCAGACTGGGACTTTGGACAGCATTGTGGTTTAGCAGTTGAGAGATACGGCCTTTAAAAACGCAGACACGAGGAAATCTGCAGACACTGGAAATTCAAGCAACACACACAAAAAATGCTGGTGAACGCAGCAGGCCAGGCAGCATCTCTAGGAAGAGGTACAGTCGACGTTTCGGGCCGGGACACTTCGTTAGGACTAACTGAAGGAAGAGTTAGTAAGAGATTTGAAAGTGGGAGGGGGAGGGGGAGATCCGAATTGATAGGAGAAGACAGGAGGAGGAGGGATGGAGCCAAGAGCTGGACAGGTGATTGGCAAAAGGGATACCAGGCTGGAGAAGGGAGAGGATCATGGGACAGGAAGCCTGGGGAGAAAGAGAAGGGGAGAGGGGAGCCCAGAGGGTGGCGAGCAGGCAAGGAGTTATCGTGAGAGGGACGGAGGGAGACAAAAGAGAGAGAAAAAAAGGGGGAAAAAAATAAAAAATATATATATAAATAAATAAACAGATAAGGGATGGGGTGTGAAGGGGAGGAGGGGCATTAATGGAAGTTAGAGAAGTCAATATTCATGCCATCAGGTTGGAAGCTACCCAGACGGAATATAAGGTTTTGTTCCTCCAACCTGAGTGTGGCTTCATCTAGACAGTAGAGGAGGCCGTGGATCACACCTTTACCACACCTTGTTCCAATTCCAACCTCACTCCTTCCGAACGCTCTGCTCTCCACTCCCTCTGCACCAATCCTAACCTTAGTATAGAACCCGCCAATAAGGGGGGCACAGTTGTTGTCTGGTGTACTGACCTCTACCTTGCCGAGGCACAGCGTCAACTTGCAGATAGCTCCTCTTATTTACCCCTCGATCATGACTCCACTAAGGAGCACCAGGCCATTGTCTCCCACACTATCACCGACTTTATCCGCTCAGGGGATCTCCCATCCACTGCTACAAACCTTATAGTTCCCAGACCCCGCACTTCCCGTTTCTACCTCCTACCCAAGATCCACAAACCTGCCTGTCCAGGTAGACCCATTGTCTCAGATTGCTCCTGCCCCACCGAATTCATTTCTGCATACCTCGACACTGTTTTATCCCCCCTTGTTCAAACCCTTCCCACCTATGTTCGTGACACTTCTCACACTCCAAATCTTTTCAATGATTTCAAGTTCCCTGGCCCCCACCACTTTATTTTCACCATGGATGTCCAGTCCCTTTATACTTCCATCCCCCATCAGGAAGGTCTCAAAGCTCTCCGCTTCTTTTTGGATTCCAGACCTAACCAGTTCCCCTCTACCACCAGTCTCCTCCGTCTAGTGGAATTAGTCCTTACTCTTAACAATTTCTCCTTTGGCTCCTCCCACTTCCTCCAAACTAAAGGTGTAGCC
Source organism: Mobula hypostoma (assembly GCF_963921235.1). Taxonomy (NCBI): domain Eukaryota; kingdom Metazoa; phylum Chordata; class Chondrichthyes; order Myliobatiformes; family Myliobatidae; genus Mobula; species Mobula hypostoma. Next base: position 159,765,058 of record NC_086103.1, read on the forward strand.
TTGGGCACCCGTATGGGTCCCAGCTATACCTGCCTTTTCGTAGCCTTTGTGGAACAATCCATGTTCCAAGCCTATACTGGTATCTGTCCCCTACTTTTCCTTCACTACATCGATGACTGCTTTGGCTCTGCTTCCTGCACGCATGCTGAGCTCGTTGACTTCATTAACTTTGCCTCTAACTTTTACCCTGCCCTCAAGTTTACCTGGTCCATCTCCCTCCCTTTCTTGATCTGTCTGTCTCTATCTCTGAAGACAGCTTATCTACTGATGTCTATTATAAGCCTATGGACTCTCACAGCTACCTGGACTATTCCTCTTCCCACCCCGTCTCTTGAAAAAATGCCATCCCCTTCTCGCAATTCCTCCATCTTCGCCGCATCTGCTCTCAGGATGAGGCTTTTCATTCCAGGACGAAGGAGATGTCTTCCTTTTTTAAAGAAAGAGGCTTCCCTTCCTCCACCATCAACTCTGCTCTCAAACGCGTCTTTCCCATTTCACACACGTCTGCTCTCACCCCATCCTCCCACTACCCCACTAGGAATAGGGTTCCCCTTGTCCTAACCTACCACACCACCAGCCTCGGGTCCAACGTATAATTTTCTGTAACTCCCACCACCTCTAAAGGGATCCCACCACTAAGCACATCTTTCCCTCGCCCCCCCCCCACTTTCCGCAGGGATCGCTCCCTATGCAACTCCCTTGTCCATTCATTTCCCCCCCCCATCCCTTCCCATCGATCTCCCTCCTGGCACTTATCCTTCTAAGCGGAACAAGTGCTACACATGCCCTTACACTTCCTCCCTCACTACCATTCAGGGCCCCAGACAGTCCTTCCAGGTGAGGCGACACTTCACCTGTGAGTCGGCTGGTGTGATATACTGCATCCGGTGCTCCCGATGTGGCCTTCTATATATTGGCGAGACCCGACGCAGACTGGGAGACCGCTTTGCTGAACACCTATGCTCTGTCCACCAGAGAAAGCAGGATCTCCCAGTGGCCACACGTTTTAATTCCACGTCCCATTCCCATTCTGACATGTCTATCCACGGCCTCCTCTACTGTCAAGATGAAGTCACACTCAGTTTGGAGGAACAACACCTTATATTCCATCTGGGCAGCCTCCAACCTGATGGCATGAACATTGACTTCTCTAACTTCCGTAAATGCCCCTCCTTCCCTTCACACCCAATTCCTTATTTGTTTATTTAATATTTTTTATATATGTTTTTATTTTTTCCTCCTTTTTTCTTTCTCTCTCTTTTATCTCCCTCTGTCCCTCTCACTATAACTCCTTGCCTGCTCTCCATCCTCCAGGCTCTCCTCCCCCCTTCTCTTTCTCCCCCGGCTTCCCGTCCCATGATCCTCTCCCTTCTCCAGCCTCGTATCCCTTTTGCTGATCAACTTTCCAGTTCTTGGCTCCATCCCTCCCCCTCCTGTCTTCTCCTATCATTTCAGATCTCCACCTCCCCCTCCCACTTTCAAATCTCTTACTAGCCTTTCTTTCAGTTAGACCTGACAAAGGGTCTTGGCCTGAAACGTCGACCATACCTCTTCCTAGAGATGCTGCCTGGCCTGCTGCGTTCACCAGCATTTTTTGTGTGTATTGAGAGATACTGCCTCGCAGTTCCAGGGACCTGAGTTCAATCAGTGCTGTCTGTGTGGAGTTTGCATGTTCTCCCTGTGTCCTCTTTGGTTTCTTCAGGGTGCTCAGATTTCCTCCCCCATCACAAAGATGTGCTGCCAGGTTAATTAGCTGCGGTAAGTTACCCTTAGTTGCAGGCTGAAAAGGAACTGACAGACATTTTTGAAGGGAAAACGTTGCAGGGGTAGAAGGAAATAAGGAAAGGGGGCATAGGTCAGATGGGATTGGTCTACTGGGAGTCAGGATGGCCCCTTCAATGTCATTAATAGATAAAAATGTGCTGCTGCTTTCAGACTCCAGGCGGCTGTCTGCCCAGCGAGGTAAGCAATATCCGAGGGTGAAAGGGTAGGTTGGCACAATGGCTCTACAGCGCCAGTGCACCCTGATCGGGGTTCAATGTCCATCTGTCTGCACATTCTCCTTGTGACCACGTGGGTTGCTTCTGGGTGCTCCAATTTCCTCCCACATTCCACAGACCTACAGTTCGGTTTAGGGTTAGGATTAGTACGATGTGGGCATACTACATTGGTGCTGGAGCGTGGTGCCACTTGCAGGCTGCTGATTTAATCCTCAACTCCTCCCTGGTTTGATTTTCAGCAGACAATACATTTCTCTTTATGTTTATTGTTTTGATGTATGGTACTTTGCAAACGATTTAGGTGTGTATATATATATATAGAGAGAGAGAGAGAGACAGAGAGAGACAGAGAAGAGAGAGAGAGAGAGAGAGAGAGAGAGAGAGAGAGACAGAGAGACAGAGAGAAAGAGAGAGACAGAGAGAGAGAGAGACAGAGACAGAGAGAGAGAGAGAGAGACAGAGAGATACAGAGAAGAGAGAGAGAGAGAGAGACAGAGAGAGACAGAGAAAGAGAGAGAGAGAGACAGAGAGAGAGAGAGACAGAGAGAGAGACAGACAGAGAGAGACAGAGAGAGAGAGAGAGAGAGAGACAGAAAGAGAGAGACAGAGAGAGACAGAGAAGAGAGAGAGAAAGCTAGGGTACCTAAGACTTTTGCAAAGCACTGTATTTGTCAACGTGAAGCAGAGAGTGAGTTTGTAAATCTGACAGGAGAAAAAGATATTGGGAATGGCGAGGGTGGAGCACCAAAGGAAGAGCATGGGACAGGGGGCAGAGAAGGAGTGTCAGTGATCGGGGTGGCGCAGGTGCGGACACACCCAGCCCTGAGACACCAGGCAAGGTCATTTGGTTCCAAACAGCCGGTTAATTAATCATCACAGAATGTCTCTCTGGTGCTCTCCTCTCCCTTTCCCTTCTCCCAACCATGATCCTCCTCTCCCTGCCCCCTTCCCACTCTCAGTCCACTACAGAGACCCATATCAGAATCAGATTTATCACCACTCACATATGTTAGGAAATCTGTTCTTTTATTTGTGGCAGCAGTACAGTGCATTACATAAAATTACTACAGTACCGTGCAAAAGTCTTGGGCACCCTAGCTGTATACTGTATGCATGCCTACAACTTCTGCACAGTACTGTACATGTGACAACTAAAGCTAATCATTAATTTTAACTTGACCTTGCTGCTCAGTTCTGTGTGTTGCATTTACTCTCTCAACCATCAGGATAATTAGTGTGCCATTGATTCTGTTGTTAACCCCTCCTTGTCTCATGTTTCCCTCTTTCTAGAGGGTTTGTTTTCCAGCAGCATGAGTCAGGATACTTAGGAGAAGAGGGTGTCTGCTGTTACAGGTACAGGAAGGTGCAGAAAATTCTCCATCAACAATCAGAAGTGCACCTTAAGGAGTTAAGTAAGTGCACCAAGCTGTAGGTATGATGAGCAATAAATCAATCTGTTTATTAATCATCAGCATAACACAACATTTTAACTGAGGGAAAAGCCATTCGGCCCATCTGGTCAATCCTATTCCTTGTGCTCCCCACAGGGCTCTTCTAGCCCAAATCCCTTCCCACCTGTGCCCCTTCCCAGTCACAATTCATTCCGTCTGTGTTCGTTCTATGTGGAACAATTCAACTGATGGAACAAGCGAAATGTTTTCTCAAAGAAAAATTGTAAATTCAACAGTGACTTGAATTGTTTAGATTCTTTCTCCACCGTTATAAATGAAACAACCATTAGGTCTGGTCACGGATTGACAAACTGAAAACAGAATTAGTTAGAGTTAATAAACAGAAAATAACGGTCAGAGTAACAACATCTCTCTTCAAACTAAAGCATTTCCATTCGATCACAGTATTTTCTGGTGGAGGTGCGGCACCATCAATCAGTTTGCAGAAATGTCAGGAAACACTGCCACCTGCTGGGATTTCAAAGCATTAACAGGAGAGGAATTTTCCCTGTCTGCCAGCCACCAATTGACTGACCTTCAGCTTACAATGAGTGGTGATTTCATTCACTGCCAAAAGATCAACTGCACTCCTTACCCACCAGGACAAATCAACACAGTTTGTGACCCCCTAACCTAAACTAAAACTGTTACACGTGTCTACATGCATCACATTCATTGGTGGGGCATTAACTCAGAATCCGAATCAGGTTTATTATCACCGGCATGTGATGTAAAATTTGTTAACTTAGCAGCAGCAGTTCAATGCAATACATAATAAAGAAGAAAAAACAAAATAAAATAGTAATAAATTAATAAGTATATTACAGTATACATATACAGAATAGATTAAAAATCATGCATAAAACAGAAATAATATATACTAAAAAAGTGAGGTAGTGTCCAAGGGTAAAATGTCCATTTAGGAATCTGATGGCAGAGGGGAAGAAGCTGTTCCTGAATCGCTGAGTGTGTGCCTTCAGGCTTCTGTACCTCCTACCTGATGGTAACAGTGAGAAAAGGGCATGTCCTGGGTGCTGGGGTCCTTAATAATGGACGCTGCCTTTCTGAGACGCTGCTCCCTAGAGATGTCCTGGGTAATTTGTAGGCTAGTACCCAAGATGGAGCTGACTAAATTTACAACCCTCTGCAGCTTCCTTCCGTCCTGTGCAGTAGCCCCTCCATACCAGGCAGTGATGCAGCCTGTCAGAATGCTCTCCACAGTACAACCATAGAAGTTTTTGAGTGTATTTGTTGACATGCCAAATCTCTTCAAACTCCTAATGAAGTATAGCTGCTGTCTTGCCTTCTTTATAAATGCATTGATATGTTGGGACCAGGATAGATACTCAGAGATCTTGACACCCAGGGACTTGAAACTGCTTACTTTCTCCACTTCTGATCCCTCTATGAGGATTGATGTATGTTCCTTTGTCTTACCCTTCCTGAAGTCCACAATCAGCTCTTTCGTCTGATTGACGTTGAGTGCCAGGTTGTTGCTGTGACACCATTCCACTAGTTGGTATATCTCACTCTTGTACGTCCTCTTGTCACCACCTGTGATTCTACCAACAATGGTTGTATCGTCAGCAAATTTATAGATGGTATTTGAGCTATGCCTAGCCACACAGTCATGGGTATATCGAGAGTAGAGCAGTGGGCTAAGCACACACCCGAGGTGCGCCAGTGTTGATCGTCAGCGAGGAGGATAGGTTATCACCAATCCACAGAGATTGCGGTCTTCCATTTAGGATGTCAAAGATCCAATTGCAGACTGAGGTACAAAGGCCCAGGTTCTGCAACTTCTCAATCAGGATTGTGGGAATGATGGTATTAAATGCTGAGCTATAGTCAATGAACAGCATCCTGATATAGGTGTTTGTGTTGTCCAGGTGGTCTAAAGCCGTGTGAAGAGCCACTGAGGTTGCATCTGCCGTTAACCTATTGTGGCAATAGGCAAATTGCAATGGGTCCAGGTCCTTGCTGAGGCAGTTCAGTCTAGTCATGACCAACCTCTCAAAGCATTTCATCACTGTCAATGTGAGTGCTACCGGGTGATAGTCATTAAGGCAACTCACATTATTCTTCTTAGGCACTGGCATAATTGTTGCCTTTTTGAAGCAAGTGGGAACTTCCACCTGTAGCAGTGAGAGGTTGAAAATATCCTTGAGTCCTCCCGCCAGTTGGTTGGCACAGATTTTCAGAGCCTTACCAGGTACTCTACCGGGACTTTCGGCCTTGTGAGGGTTCACTCTCTTTAAAGGCAGCCTAACATCAGCTTCTGAGACAGAGATCACAGGTGCAGCAGGGATCTTCACAGCTGTAGTTGTATTCTCCCTTTCAAAGCGTGCATAGAAGGCGTTGAATTCATCTGGTAGTTAAGCCTCACTGCCATTCACGCTATTGGGTTTCGCTTTGTAGGAAGTAATGGCTTGCAAACCCTGCCAGAGTTGCTGTGCAACTGATGTCCCCTCCAACCTTGTTCGAAATTGTCTCTTTGTCCTTGAAATAGTCCTCCATAAATCATACCTGGTTTTCTGGTACAGGCCTGGGTCTCCAGACTTGACTGCCACAGATCTAGCCTTCAGCAGACAACGTACCTCCTGGTTCATCCATGGCTTCTGGTTTGGGAATGTACAGTAAGTCTTTGTAGGCACACACTCATCCACACAGGTTTTAATGAAGTCGGTAACAACCGCAGCGCACTCATCCAGGTCTGAAGATGAATCTCTGAATACAGCCCAGTCCACTGATTCAAAGCAGTCCTATAAGCACTCCTGTGCTTCCCTTGTCCAAACCTGCTTGGTCATGACTGCTGCTGCTGCAGTCTTCAGTCTCTGCCTATACTCAGGGAGTAGAAGTACAACCTGGTGATCATACTTCCCGAAGTGAGGGTGTGGAACAGCACGGTAGGCATTCGTGATGGTGGCGTAGCAATGGTCCAGTGTGTTGTTTCCTCTGCAAGTGGAAAGTGATTTGTTGATGGTAATTGCTTAGTGATTTTTTCAGACTGGACTGGCCATAATTCAGTAAAGGATCTCTCCTTTCTGAATTATGAACACATAAGACCATCTGTGTGATAATTCAGCAATAATAATACAGAGATGTTAAATTCCTTTAAAGCTCCTGATATTTGGTGTTCTCTGTGTGGAATTGTCTGTTCTCCCTCTGACTCTATGGGTTTCTCCTATGATGTTCCTGTTTCCTCCCAAATCTCAAGGGCAAGGTTAACAGGTGACCCCACAGTGCAGGAGGTAGTACTGCTGCCTTGTATCTCCATAAGACAAAGGATGAGAAATAGGCTACTCAGCCCATTGAGTCTGCTCTGACATTCAATCATGGCTGATTTATTTTCCCTCTCAACCCCATTCCGCTACCTTCTCCCCATAACCTTTGACATTCTTACCAAGTAAGTACCTATCAACCTCCACTTCAAATACACACAATAACTTGGCATCCACAGTCCTCTGTGGCAATGAATTCCATAGATTCGCCTCCCTTTGCCTAAAGAAATTCTTCATTATCTCTAAAGGGACATCCTTTTATTCAGAGGCTTTGCCCTCTGGTCCTAGACTCTCCCACTGTTGGAAGCACCCTCTCCATGTCCACTCTCTCCAGGCCTTTCAATATTCAGTAAGTTTTAATGAGATCCCCCTCATTTTTCTAAATTTCAGCGAGTATAGACCCAGATATGTCAAATACTCCTCATATGTTAACCTTTTAATTCCCAAAATCATTTTCATAAACCTCCGGTGAACCCTGTCCAGTATTAACATCTCCCTTCTTAGCTAAGGGGCCCAAAACTGCTCAAAATATTCCAAGTGCAATCTGACCAATGCCTTACAAAGCCTCAGTATTACATCCTTGCTTTTATGCTTTTGCGCTCTTGAAATAAGTGCTAGCATTGCATTTGCCTTCCTTACCACTGACTCAACCTGCAAGCTAGTCTTGGCGCCTCTGTTTTTTGAAATCACCAGTGGCTAGATCTGATCCTGACTTCCGGTATCAATTGCGTGTTGCTTCCACCTTCTCTCTGTGACCACGAGTTCCCCTGTGTGCCCTAGTTTCCTCCAGTGTCCCAAAGACAAACTGCCTGATGGGATTATTAGCCCCATGACTTGCTTGTGGTGCTGGTGGGTGGAAGAATTGGGGGAGCATATGTGAGGGGAGTAAGTAGGAAAATTGGATGGATGCGATAGCTCTGAAAGCCAACATACGTTTGTAATCTGATGGGCAGAATGGCCTATTATGCTGTGATTAAATTGATGGGCCAAATTTGGATGCTTTCTTCCTCACTGAATATAGTTGAGTCAACTGCGTGCCACATGCCTTTCGAGGCACTAACCCACAGTGAGTAGCCACATGGGGAAGGGTGCTGAGTTTCCTTCATTCAACAGGCACTGGACTCATCTGATGTTGATTAGGTCTTTTATTGAGCCAACATGGATGCCATGGGCCGAATGGTATCCTGTACCATAGCATTTATAGTATTTGATGACCCTTTCACAATTCTGAGTCCACAGAATGCCCCTAATACTGGGCTGAGTCCCAGGACCCACCCAACAACGTGCTCAGTCCCCGTAAGCTTACCCATTGCCCGGATCATACCCTCAAAAGTCAGCCAACACCAGGATCGGGTGTTCATAGTTTTTGTGCATTTTTTTCTGAATTTCCTGATGTGTTTCCTTTCAAAATCGGAGATCAGATTTCCAGAACCATTAACCGGTAGATCCTCTGTTCAGAGTCCTTATGGCACAGGAGACCATTCAGCCCATGGCTTCCATGCTGGCCCAATAAAAGAGCCCATCAACATGCTGCCATCTTGACCAACACTTGATCCATACCCCTGCGGGTTACAGATACTTGATCCAAGCACCATTCAAGATTCAAGATTGTTCATTGTCACTCTTCAGTACATGAGTGTAAAAGAGGGTAAAATGATTGTTACTCCTGATTGGATCCATCCAATGCAGCATAAAAAGACACAATAAGCATTAAGTACGCAATAAGAAACACAAACTAAAACACAATAAATATAAGTATAAAAGCAATCTTTTATAACACAATATACAATTAACAGTTACCTGTCCATAGACTGATTGTACATACATAAAGTGACGTTAGATGATGTGTACGTAGTGGTGAGGTCGGTTAATGGGTGGAGGTGCTAGTCAGCCAGACTACTTGGGGGAAGTAACTGCTTAGTGGTCCTGGTCTAGCCTCTTCCCCGATGTGAGTCGGACAAACAGAGCAGGTTGGGTGGGCTCCTTCATGATTTTGCTGGCCTTACTCTGGCACCTTTCTGTACATACAGTATGTCCTTGATGGTGGGTAGGCTGAAGCCATTGATGTGATGGGCAGTTTGAAGCACTCGTTGCGGAGCCCTGCTGTCCGCCACAGCGCACCCTCCGTACCACACGGTGACGCACCGTGTTCGAATGCTCCCCACTGTGTATCTGTAGAAGGTCATGAGCATTGATGTGCATACCCACGGGGCAGGCTGCAGCCTCTGCCACCCTCAGAATAAACGACGTCCCTTTCAAACAAAAAATAAAAGGATGTTCCTTTGAAGGTATGAGACGTGAATTAGCTAAGATAGACTGGCAAATGATACTTAAAGGGTTGACGGTGGATATGCAATGGCAAGCATTTAAAGATCGCATGGATGAACTACAACAATTGTTCATCCCAGTTTGGCAAAAGAATAAACCAGGGAAGGTAGTGCACCCGTGGCTGACAAGGGAAATTAGGGATAGTATCAATTCCAAAGAAGAAACATACAAATTAGCCTGAAAAAGTGGCACACCTGAGGACTGGGAGAAATTCAGAGTTCAGCAGAGGAGGACAAAGGGCTTAATTAGGAAAGGGAAAAAAGATTATGAGAGAAAGCTGGCAGGGAACATAAAAACTGACTGTAAAAGCTTTTATAGATATGTGAAAAGAAAAAGATTGGTTAAGACAAATGTAGGTCCTTTACAGTCAGAAACAGGTGAATCGATCATGGGGAACAAGGACATGGCAGACCAATTGAATAACTACTTTGGTTCTGTCTTCACGAAGGAGGACATAAATAATTTTCCAGAAATAGTAGGGGACCGAGGGTCTAGTGAGATGGAGGAACTGAGGGAAATACATGTTAGTAGGGAAGTGGTGTGAGGTAAATTGAAGGGATTAAGGGCAGATAAATCCCTAGGGCCAGATGGTCTGCATCCCAGAGTGCTTAAGGAAGTAGCCCAAGAAATAATGGATGCATTAGTGATAATTTTTCAAAACACTTTAGATTCTGGACTAGTTCCTGAGGATTGGAGGGTGGATAGTGTAACCCCGCTTTTTAAAAAAGGAGGGAGAGAGAAACCGGGAAATTATAGACCGGTTAGCCTGACATCAGTGGTGGGGAAAATGCTAGAGTCAGTTATCAAAGATGTGATAACAGCACATTTGGAAAGTGGTGAAATCATCGGACAAAGTCAGCATGGATTTCTGAAAGGAAAATCATGTCTGACGAATCTCATAGAATTTTTTGAGGATATAGCTCGTAGAGTGGATAGGGGAGAACCAGTGGATGCATTATATTTGGATTTTCAAAAGGCTTTTGACAAGATCCCACACAGGAGATTAGTGTGCAAACTTAAAAGCACACGGTATTGGGGGTATGGTATTGATGTGGATAGAGAATTGGTTGGCAGACAGGAAGCAAAGAGTGGGAATAAACGGGACCTTTTCAGAATGGCAGGCAGTGACTAGTGGGGTACCGCAAGGCTCAGTGCTGGGACCCCAGTTGTTTACAATATATATTAATGACTTAGAAGAGGGAATTAAATGCAGCATCTCCAAGTTTGCGGATGACACAAAGCTGGGCGGGAGTGTTAGCTGTGAAGAGGATGCTAAGAGGATGCAGGGTGACTTGGATAGGTTAGGTGAGTGGGCAAATTCATGGCAGATGCAATTTAATGTGGATAAATGTGAGGTTATCCACTTTGGTGGCAAAAACAGGAAAACAGATTATTATCTGAATGGTGGCCGATTAGGAAAAGGGAAGGTGCAACGAGACCTGGGTGTCATTATACACCAGTCATTGAAAGTGGGCATGCAGGTACAAAAGGCGGTGAAAAAGGCGAATGGTATGCTGGCATTTATAGCGAGAGGATTCGAGTACAGGAGCAGGGAGGTACTACTGCAGTTGTACAAGGCCTTGGTGAGACCACACCTGGAGCACTTTGTGCAGTTTTGGTCCCCTAATCTGAGGCAAGACCCTAATCTTGCCATAGAGGGAGTACAAAGAAGGTTCACCAGATTGATTCCTGGGATGGCAGGACTTTCATATGATGAAAGACTGGATCGACTCGGCTTATACTCGCTGGAATTTAGAAGATTGAGGGGGGAACTTATTGAAATGTATAAAATTCTAAAGGGATTGGACAGGCTAGATGCAGGAAGATTGTTCCCGATGTTGGGGAAGTCCAGAACGAGGGGTCACAGTTTGAGGATAAAGGGGAAGCCTTTTAGCACCAAGATGAAGAAAAACTTCTTCACACAGAGAGTGGTGAATCTGTGGAATTCTCTGCCACAGGAAACAGTTGAGGCCAGTTCATTGGCTATATTTAAGAGGGAGGCCCTTGTGGCTACAGGGATCAGGGGGTATGGAGAGAAGGCAGGTACAGGGTTCTGAGTTGATCAGCCATGATCATACTGAATGGCGGTGCAGGCTCGAAGGCCTGAATGGCCTACTCCTGCACCTATTTTCTATGTTTCTATGTAAATTGAGATGAGGTGAAATTTCCTCATCTGGAGGGTGAAATTGTTCCCACAGAGAGCAGTGGAGGCCAAGTCACTGGGTGAATTTAAGGCAGAGATTGATAGTTTCTTGATTAATGAAGGGTCAAGGGTTATGAGGGAAAGGCATATGAAAGGGTTTGATACAGGATGAGAGTAAGTGAATGTTTGATGGTCAGCAAGGACTCATTGGGTCGATGGTATGCTTCCACGCTGTATGATTTTATGACTCCCTGACATTCATTTGCCATTGGATGAAGATAGTTTAGTTTTCATAATAATCTTCACACTTTACCCCACCACACCATCAGCAGACAGTCCTCATTAACCTTTCAATCCAGAATCATCCCACATCGTTAATTGTCAACTAAAAAGTTAATTGCCAAGGGAAAGAAGGACTAAAGTCAGGATTTAAATATTGTTTTCTGATTGTGTTCAAGAGATTTCAAACAACATTCCTCTCACCTACTGAACTGATTACATTTCCCAACAGGTGCATATCTATTTGTAATGCTCTGTTGACTGGCTGTGAATGGATAACTATTCACTATGACAATGAAGTGCTGGATGTTCACAACATTAAAATTATCCAAGCGATATTCAGAATCTCCACAGAGCCGTTTCGTCTAAGTAAAAGTGCTAGTTGTTAGACCACTTTCTGAAATTCTGCTTAAGGTTAAACCATCATTTTGCTTCCAGAGGTTATACTAAACAAAGTCATACTTTACAAAAGTTTGCCAAGATTGCAAGCTATGAACCAAAATGTATAATTGCAGTGAGGATGCATGTAAGGCATGGCAGGCTAAGCAGGTGTGATTCAATTCCTTCTGAACTGTTCTAGCAAATCCACTGACAGATCAGGGAACATGATGTTTTCCAGTACATTAAATTCTTGGAACAGCTTGTTATATCTGTGTAGCCTTCTAGCTCCACCATCTCAGCTTGGTGGGAAACTTGGGCTGTTGCAGACAATGTCCATCTGCAGTATAGACTGGTGAGACCTAGTTCATTCAGTAGCAGCTGAATGTAAGAGTGGATTAAAACTCTATCGATAGCTACGTTGGGAACTTCGCTGAGCTCAGTCGGAAGAAAGAGGGGTGATTTAACAGACTACATGGAATGAGCTGCTAATTACCACATTGAAAAGGAATTCGGACAGGGACATAGATTGAAAAGGTTAGGAGAGATACGAGCCAAATGCCAGCAAGTGCATTAACTCAGTTAGACAACTTGGTCAGCATGGGTGAGTAGGACTTCAGCACCTTATTCATAATGTGTGACTTTATGAATCACACTGCTGAGCTCCAACTTACTCCCACATAATTCTTCTCATCTTTAATGGGTGGAAATACTTCATCACACTCAGAATTAAGCTTCTTATTCAACAGAGCACATTTAAAAAATCTACAACTGAGTTAATCTCATTAGAGGCACTGTTATCTTCCTCTGTATATCAAAATAACAAGAGCCTAACACTTTAATATAGATTGGACATCTCTTCAATCTCTATGTCTGAATGGCAGATCTTTCTCCTGTTGTAAAATCCACCTTTTGAAATAGATGAGATATGTTGGGTGGTTTCTGCAATGGACAGTCAGTCTCTTCTCTCCCTCCTCACCCTGGGTGATGGTTATAGCCTTCACTCAGAGGACAAAGGAACTGGAAGCAGAAGGTAGCCATTGTTACATTTGTGACAGCTTCATCATTCAATAATATTGTAGCTGATATTTTACATCAGTGCCACTTTCTCATAATTCCCTTCATATCTATACCTTCCTTGAGTCAAGGATTCCAAATAATCACCACTCACTAGGTGAAGAAATTTATCCTTATCTCTGTCCCAAATGGTTGATGCCTTATCTTGACACCCCCCCCCAGCCAAGGAAAACATTAACTCAGCCGCTTAAGAATGATGAATGTTTCAATCAGATCACCTTTCATCCTTCTAAACTCTAGGGATTATTGGCATAGTTATGGTCATTGAGCACTAGAGCACTACAACACAGAAATGGGTCCTTCAGCCCATCTGGTTCATGCCAGCCTTGTCTTCTGCCTAGTTGATAGGTTCCCAACCTTTTATAAGCCATGGACCCCATTAAGCAAGGGGTCCATGGACCCCAGTTTGGGAACCCCTGGCCTAGTCCTAACTAACTCCACCCAGATCATTGCCCACTCATACCCCTCTCATCCGTGTTGCCACCCAAACTTCTCTACAGCTCATTTTCAATGTTATTTATCTATTTATTTATTTTTATTATCAATATTTGTTTTGTTCATATTTGCACAATGTATCTTCTTTTGCACATTGCTTGCTTGTCCGTCTTGATTTCTTTGCTCTACTGTGAATGCCTGCAAGAAAATGAATCTCAGGGTAATTAATATTTTCTGACTTCATACTTGCTTTGATAATAAATTTACTTTGACCTTGACTAAATGTCACAATTAAACTCGCTGGCAGCTCTTTCCACACTAGCACCGCCCTCTGAATGAAGCTCCCCCTCAGATTGCTCATAAATCTTTAAATCTTAAATCTTTTTAATCATCTGTCACATCACAAACCAGCCAACCTAGGAATTAATCTGGTGAACCTTCACTGCCCTCCATCAATTGCAATATATCCTTCCTTTGCAGAGAACACAAACCTATATGGTCCCATTATTGATACACAACTCCAGCAAGTACCTGCACTTGCACATTCAAAACCTCTAGCAATAGAGACCATCTTTCTCCCCGCTGTCCCTGCAATTAGACTTCCAATGTTTCAAGGACATCCAAGTCTCTCTGAATCCCAACACCTTTCAATCGTTTGCCATCTAAAGGATACTCCACCTTTCTACCAAAGTGGACATTTCACATTTTTCCATATTATAGTCCATGTTCTTACCCATTCACTTAGCCTGGTTTTGTCCGCAGAGATCTCTCTAAGTTCAGCTCAAAATTACACTGTCACCTGGCACTCCTCTCCATGAATTACAAGTCTCAAACACCACTCCAAAACCTTGATTATTTACTCAGTGTTTTTATCAGTGCAGTATTGCTCCCACCACCGAGGACATGCTCTCTGCTCCCTGCTGCCATTAAGAAGAAGGAACAGGAGCCTCAGGACCCACACCACCAGACCGCTTTGCTGAACACCTACGCTCTGTCCGCCAGAGAAAGCAGGATCTCCCAGTGGCCACACATTTTAATTCCACATCCCATTCCCATTCTGACATGTCTATCCACGGCCTCCTCTACTGTAAAAATGAAGCCACACTCAGGTTGGAGGAACAACACCTTATATTCCGTCTGGGTAGCCTCCAACCTGATGGCATGAACATTGACTTCTCTAACTTCCGCTAGGCCCCACCTCCCCCTCGTACCCCAGCTGTTACTCATTTTTATGCACACATTCTTTCTCTCACTCTCCTTTTTCTCCCTCTGTCCCTCTGAATATACCTCTTGCCCATCCTCTGGGTCACCCCCCCCCGTCTTTCTTCCCGGACCTCCTGTCCCATGATCCTCTCGTATCCCCTTTTGCCCATCACCTGTCCAGCTCTTGGCTCCATCCCTCCCCCTCCAGTCTTCTCCTATCATTTTGCATCTCCCCCTCCCCCTCCAGCTTTCAAATCCCTTACTCACTCTTCCTTCAGTTAGTCCTGACGAAGGGTCTCGGCCTGAAACGTCGACTGTGCCTCTTCCTATAGATGCTGCTTGGCCTGCTGCGTTCACCAGCAACTTTGATGTATGTTACCAGGTTCAGGAACAGTTATTACCCCTCAGCCATCAGGCTCTTGAACCAAAGAGGATAACTTCACCCAACTTCACTTGCCCCGTCATTGAAACGTTCCATCAAACAATAGACTCATTTTCAAGGTCTCTTTCATCTCATGTTCTCAATATTTATTGCTTATTTGTTTATTATTATTATTTTTTATTTTTATATTTGAACAGTTTGTTGTCTTTTGCACGCTGGTTGAAACCCCAAGTTGGTGCAGTCTTTCACTGATTCTGTAGTGGTTACTATTCTATAGATTTATTGAGTATGCCCACAACAAAATGAATTTCAGGGTTGTATATGGTGACATATAGGTACTTCGATAAAAATTTACTTTGAACTTTGAACTTTGAACTGAAGGAGTTCACATGAACAATTGGTGCAGCAGGAAACCGGTACATTGTCATCAACTTCTGACACCTTTCCCCTGGCACCTACTTCTCAACTCACCAGCATTAAGAGTTGGCTCCTCAGTATCTACACGACCAGCCATTCTCAAAACCCGATTTGTTTCAATGAGGTGACATCACATTCTTCTGAGCTCCAGTCAGTGTTCATCATCCCATCAATCTAGGAGCTTTACAATACATCACCTCCAAGGTAAGTATATCTTCCTATAAACATGTGGAGTGAAATTCCATCCAGTACTACCAACTACCCCTATAAATGGAGCAAGCTTTTTTTTAATCCTTAGATAGCCACCCTCTTCCAACAAATGTCTTTCGCTTCATTGCCTGGCTCCTGTTCTAAGCACTTCCACCAGTCAGGAAAGCTTCCTGGAATTTCTGTCCATTGTTTAGCCCAGTGCCCTCTGATTTTCCAACAGATAAGAATGTTTGGACAAGCTTAGGCTGTTTTCATTGATACTTGAAATGGCACAAATATTAACTTAATCAATCCAATGTTTGGCTAATTCACCTCACCAGGGTGTTTGCTGATAATACTTCTCACTCAATAAGGAGACTATTTCTTCTGCTGTAACATGCAGTTTACAGCAAAACCACGGTGCTGTTTAAATGAGAGCCAAATAAAGGGTGGATAAATAGCTGAATCAGAGGAAATGTGTTAACAGAAATGGATTGTGGAAACAGAAGCTGGTGTAGATGTAATCAAAACATTTCCTCCCCTTGAACAATTTTCACTTGTATAGAGGAAATGTCACAACTAGAAGTGTGATTTTAACTCAGAACCCTCTGCCTTTCAGCCAAGATGCCTCTTGGAAGAGATTTCACAGACATCATATATCTAGAGGAACACACGCAAAATGCTCAAGGAACTCAGCAGGTCAGTTAGCACCTATAGAAGGGAATAAACAGACAATGTTTCAAGCCGAGACCCTTCACTGGAACCTCTTAAAAGCTCCTGGGGCACGCTGCCAGGGGAGGTGATGGAAGTGGATACATTTAAGAGATGTTTAAACAGACACATGAACAGGAAGGATATACAGGGTTACTGTTGGCATTACTAAGACTGGCATCAACAAGGTGGGGAAAGAGCCTGATCACATCCCATACTGTT